>NC_035446.2:104167112-104467112 GCF_002127325.2 Helianthus annuus
GTAAACCAACTTGAATTTATACTGATATGTACATATATACAAATAAGCACTTAAAACTTCGAGGGGCGTCAAAATGAAATTTCATAAGTTTTTAGGAAGTTAAGGGGTGTAAATGTAACTGAAAGTTAAGGGTTCAAAGTAAAAAAAAAAAAAAAAAGACAAAAATGAACAAAAAAAGAAAAAAGAAAGTTACTAAAGCTCCGATGTGATGGACGCTACAGTAACCCAACTTGTTATTTAATAATATTTATTTATATTATTATTTATATAACTGCTTCATGTTACCTTGTTTTTCTTCTCTAGCCCACCGATAACCCTATCAATGGCACCTTCGAAATGTTCCATGGTTATCTTAGTTTTTTCACCTCTAGCTGCAATTAACGCCGCTTCGTTACAAACATTCGCAATATCAGCACCAGCAAAACCCGGAGTTAGAGCAGCAAGTCTCTGAGAGAAATACGACGGTTCATTATCAAGCTTAAGCTTCTTCAAATAAATTTGGAAAATTTGTTCACGTCCTCTGATATCCGGTTTATCAATACTAATTTGTCTATCAAATCTTCCGGGCCTCAACAACGCTTTATCTAAAATATCCGGACGGTTCGTGCCCGCAAGAACAACCACACCAGCAGTGGTTCCGAACCCATCCATTTCAACCAGAAGTTGGTTAAGTGTGCTTTCTCTCTCATCGTTTGAACCCGAGAACCCACCACGACCCCTGGCTCGACCAATTGCGTCAATTTCATCGATGAAAATGATGCTCGGTGCACACTGTCTGGCTTCTTGGAACAAGTTTCTAACCCTAGATGGGCCCACACCGACAAACATCTCCATAAAATCTGATCCTGATATTGAGAGAAATGGGACACCAGATTCTCCTGCGGTTGCTTTAGCTAAAAGGGTTTTCCCCGTCCCAGGTGGGCCCACCAGTAAAGCACCTTTTGGGATTTTGGCTCCTAGTTCCTCGTATTTCTTCGGGTTTTTGAGAAAGTGCACGAATTCCATGATTTCTTGTTTTGCTTCGTCACACCCAGCGACATCGTTGAAAAAGACCTGTATAAAAGATTGAAGTGATTATGTTTATCCAAACATTAAAACCGGATTATTATGACCACATAGCACGATAACTGGATAATCAGTTTCAAACTCAATACAAACACCAAAATACTTAATTGTAGCAAAGAACTTTGTGAAAGCATAGGTTAAAAACAGAAAGATGATCTATACTCTATGCAGTTAATGTAGTAAAAAATCGGATATCGGTCAAGGACCGGTATTTGAGATATCGGTTATCGCGATGGGATATCGGTAATTTTAATATCATGCTGAATTTATATATATAGCAATTTAAAACTAATAATTCAGGTCTAGTCTCATACCATTAACAAAGTAACCTTTTGCAACTTGCAAAACACTAACAATTGCAGCAAATAGGAACTCATTAAGACTTAAAACACTAACAGTTAACAATTAAGACTTAAAACACTAATAGCAGCAATAAGAAGAAAGACGAATAGTAGAACTAAGAAGAAAGGCACTGATATCAGGAGAATCGGTGATATATCGATCAACATCGCCGATAGTATCGGTACCGATATTTTGCACCACTATCTCACCAGAACGATAACCGATATATCGGAGATATTATACTCTATACTATATAAGAGATGAAAAAAGCACCTTATTTTTTGCATTCTTATCGACTTTATTAATATGGGCTTTTCCAATATTGAATATCCCACGAGCACCTTTTCCACCACCACCGCCAACCCTAAACCACCTTGCATTCTCCGACTCATGTACCAAAGGGATCCCAGTAACAAAAGTGTGGGTGCGAACCGCATAATTTCTTGATACCAAACCATTTCAGAAGCATATGTGACAGGAACATAATCATGAGAATCTATGCCGAGTGCTTCTTGTGCTTCCTCTAGTTTCTCCTCGAAAGATTCAACACTCCCAATATTGAAATAGTACTTGTATTGGCTTGTGTTAACTTTTGCGGGTGAATCGATTCCTTCCATAGAGCCATCAGTTGATTGATTCCTGGGTGTGTTTCGGACATATACTTTTGCAACTGATTTGTTGGATATAACTATGTGATCCACCAAGCCTGGTTCTAGAAGCTTGTTTTTGAATTCTTGGAAACTAATCTGTAAATAACAAAAGCAAAACGAAAAACATGTTAACATCAATAGTCAATACTATACAATATAAATCTACGGTAAAATTTAACCTTTGCTGACCTGTTTTTGTTCACGAGGACCAAACGAGAGCGATGAAAAGAGCAACAATCCAATCACTAGCATAGGAATGGGTATTTGGAATTGAAATTGCTTTGGAAAGAAACCTCCATCATCTTCTGCATTTGATTCCTCTACACGTTGTATAAAGTCATTAGTACTAAAACAAACAAACGATGAATGCGACCAATTTGTCATTTACCAAAAAAATCAATACTTTTGAAAGTTTTGCATTAATCAACACAACAACAACAACCATACCCAGTATAATCCCACCTATAGCGAAGCTATTGACAGGGTCTGGGGAGGGTACGATGTAGGCAAGCCTTACCTCTATCCCAGGGATAGAGAGACTGCTTCCAGTGAGACCCCCGGCTCTAAAAACCATAACCAAGATATAAGCTTCTAGGTAAATATATAAGCACACACTACTAAAAGAGAGGGGGGGGGGGGGGGAACCCAAGACATAATCTTCTGGGACATCATATAAGCACACACTACTAAAAGAAGGGGTAATAAAAATAATCAAAATAAACACATAAATGAATAAGTACCTGTTAGTAAAACTACGACACCGGGACTAGGTGGGGACTTATAAAAGCTATATCACACCTCATACAAAATGAAAAATTAAACTAATAAGACGAGAATGTAAAGCAAAAACCAGGCCACCCTCTTAAAAGTCCTTAACCTTAATCCTACGTCTCCACGAAGTTCTGTCCTCGGCCATGTCCTCAGAGAGGTGCAAATCTAGCAAATCTTGCCTAATCCGCTCAGAGAGGTGCATTAATCAACACAAGGGAGGCTAAAAACATCATTGACCAGTCTTACCAAACATGATATTACACCTGGCCATGCATATAAGATAGAAATATACTCGAATATGCATTACAATAGTTCCTATTATTAGATTACACATTCAAGAAATATCCATGATCGATGTTCATTCTAGCCTGTTCATATTTTCACAGGAAATATATCAACAAGAGGTCCAAACTACAAATGAATATGCATGTTCATTCTAAGAGTAGCCTATTTCTAGCACACTTAGTGATTAAATCAAGTAAAACTACTAACAAACAATACAAATACATAAAGACTATAATCAACACTCCAAATTATAGCATCTAAACTCAGAAAGCAAGCTATCTAACCTTTAGATTCAGATTTCTGGTTATTCCCTTTGGAGTTTCCTTCTTTTCCTTGGGATAGAAGTTCTCATAATCTGCACAAAAAAAAAAAAAAAAAAAAAAAAAAAAAATAGAAAACATAGCCATATGTTCAATTTGCATAAATTAGGTCAAAACATAACCACTAATAGCAATCCAAAAGGTTACTTTTATCAAATTCATCTTCAACAAAACAATCAGGTGCCACAAGTGATTCAAAATCAGTGAAATTAATAGTATGCATATTAATATCAGCAAGAAAACAATACAAAAAGAAGTTAATCTTACTCTTCTTTTTAGGAGCTTCACTGGAAAAGAACCTTCTGAACCTAGGGTTTGCAAGAACACAACTTATATCCGAAACACACACCTTACTCGACAATCCACCACCATTTATATCTTTATTCCCCGCTAACGAACCTAAAAACCGCCTCAAAATCCTCAAACTTTCATCTCCGTTTCCATTAACCCGAGATTCATACACAGAAACGGTCAAAATCTGCGATCTTCCGCTCAAAACATTCTACCAAACGATTGAAAACAACAAAATCAAAACATAAACACAATCAATTAGAAAACAAAATCCATTCGAACAAAGCTTACCCTAGAACGAGAGGATCGAGCGATTGAGCGGGCGAGCCTTGAGAACATCATGATTTCGAGATGAATTGGTGTGATTTCGTTGAAGGAATTGGCATGCGAGTGTGTGAATTTGGGGGAAGATATGAGAGGGGGAGAAAGAAAGAAAGAAAGTGCCTGTGAGGTGTTCGACGAAAATACCAGATATTTGTTTGTTCTAGTTTTGGGCCACGAGTATCGACGGATATATGGAAACACGAAACGCGGCTAAGGGGGGGAACTGAAGGTTTTCTTTCAGTTTGATTGATTATTATTATTGTTTTTGATTTGATTTATTATTATGGATTAATGAAAACTTGGGTAGCAAGATAAATTGGACTTTTAGATGTCAAATGTCACCAAACCTAACAAGTTGTTTGATTTTAATTTATTATTAATAATAATATAAAAATAGTGCTTTTATTTATAGTTGATTGGAATAATATTTTTTAAGAAGACTTGCGGTATTACTTAGTTAAATATATAGTCGAGTTCTGGATTATAATTAGATTGAAGATATCTTAATAGAAAAATCTAGTATACTAATTATTATTATTATTATTATTATTATTATTATTATTATATGTTATTATTATTATTATTATTATTATTATATGTTAATAGACCAACTGAAATGAATAGTGTCTAGCAGTTGATTCACCTGCTTGCTTCACTTTTCCATTTTCTCCAACACTTGTCATCACATATTTCTCAAAAGAGCTTCGTGGCATCATATGAAAGAAAGAGAGTGAGTCATACAAAGGAACAGAGAGAGAGAACGGAAGAGAAAGAAAGAGTAAGAATGAAGAAGAAAAAGAGAGATTCGGAAGAAAGAGACAAATCCAAAACTGGCGAGTAATCGGCGACCGGCCCCCAGAGCATGCTCGCATCCCACCCATAGAACAGAAAATGTAGAAACCCTCGGATTTTTAGTCAGATCGGGTTATGTTTAGGGTTTACAGCGGTGGGTGTGGTAGGGATGTGGCCGGTGGTGTTTATTATTTGTTTTTCATCATGGTTTGTGCAAGGAGTTATGCTGTCAAAATGCTTTCTGGTGGTCTATACATTTGTGGGTTTTGTTTGGAAATCAAGAAAGACACGGTCTTGATTTAGGCTAGGGTTTCTGGTTTTTATTAACTTTATAATTAGATTGGAGATATGTTAATAGGAAAATCTAGCCCCGTTTGCGGTATGTACATATAATGTATATATGTGTGGACGCTCGGGGGCAAAAGTGAAAGTGCACTAATTTTAACGTTATTTTACTAATTTCGTGAAAATAACGTTAAAAGAGGGGGATGGTTAATCATGCATCATGTGATGGTGTTGATAGTCGAAAGACAAAATGGTACATGTACTAATATGCCTTTGTCCCGATTGTTGAGTGTTATGTGTCTTGTGTCTAAGGCTTAATGCAAAACTACTATCGAGTCAGGGGTCTCATAGAAAGCAGCCTCTCTAGTCCTACGTAAAACTAATCACATTGAAATTTTTTATTAGTTTTAAATAAATAGATTATAACACCTTTTAAGCAATATTTCCTTGTATTAATCAGTTAGAACTTTTCAAACGTAAAACTTTAGCATTCCCAAATTAGTCATAGAAGCCTCTAATCTTTATAATTCAAGCGTGCTTTAGACGTCAAACTAAGCTATACCAATTAAACCTTATTACTCTATTATAATAGGGTAGCACTTTGGGATTTCCCAACATCTTACACATTTGCAGTCGTTTGGTTTGTTTAATATTTCCGTCTTTTCTATTTTATGGTAATCTTATCTTTTGGAGTTCTCATTTTCGTGCGGTAATTCACGGATCGATAAACGCAACCTGTGAGTAGATCTTATGTAACACCCCGTGTTTCGAAAGTCAAAGTCAAGATTGAAGTCAAAGGAAAAAAAGATCGCTAATTGCGATCTGTCACTCCTTGCTCAATTCCTGTTTTGACCTATTTGACTTGTAGATAGTCTCTTTATGCTTTTACGTTAGTTGTATTATGTGGAGTACTTGTTAATAATTGAGGTTTAATCGATGTTTATCGCATGATTTGTCGACTTATCGCTTATCGCATCGCAATCGCATTCGCAACTCGAATTATGTGTCTGAATATGGTTTTTAAGTGTGTGTGTTACTTGTACATGTTTATTTATGTTTACGTTGTGGTGATTAATTGAAACGCAATCGCAAACGCTAAACGTATGTTGATTAGGATGATTGTATGTTAGATATAGTAGTTGGGATTAAAAGTAATTTGAATGAGAAGCTCTATCGCATTGCAACGCTCAATACACGAATAAAAAAAAAAAACAAAACTCGTCGCGCCAAACACTCGAATCGAGTGGCCAACCGATCGAGTGGCCAGCCGATCGTGTCACACCCCTATTTTCCACGTGTCACCGGTGGGCCCGGTGGGGGATTGTCGTGACGTAGTTGATATCATCATAGTCAAACAACACAAATTATAATGCACAGCGGAAGCAAAGAAAGATTTATTTCAACTTAAAATTATTGTAATATCCAAGTATCACAAAATGTCGAAATAAAATCCACAGACAGAATCAAATAAACAGGAAACTTCATTTCAACAGACTTCATGCATCCTAAGCTTGCGAGACTTCTATGGATGCTTAAGGAGTGACCAGCCTATTACGCGTAGTACCTGCACTTAGTCTTGTTTGGAAAATACGTCAGTTTACACTGGTAAATACAATTTAACTGACTCATTTTGAAAACATTTAAAATTGATTTAAATGCACGTGGCATAAAACTTTTTATAACTTGGGATAATTATTTGCTTAATAATCTTGTAAAGAATTACATGTTCATTCTGCGTTCAGTAGCCCGGGTTCGTTCCGGGTTAAGGATTAATAGACACACCACTTAATATAATCCGCTGCGAGACTTCTCTCGTACCGACGATTATACATATACAGCGCTACGGGTGTACGCCTACACCCGAGTGCTAAGGTCGTGGCCATTCTTTGAATGATGCCAAGGATATCCGGGACATGGTCATTAAGCCCCCAAAGGCGTTAAACAACAAACAACATTTTCAAATGGGTTTCATTTGACTGCACATAACCAAGACGGTTATGGTCAATTTCCCAACCAAGCGGTATTTTATATACCGTACCGAAGCCCGTATAGGGAAAATAAGTTAAACGTATTTACCTGAGCAGTATAAACCAAATATAACGAGTGCAAGTAGCTTTTACTGGGGCTCCTAGATCTGAAATTAAGGTTTAATAACTATTAGAATCCTAACGGGTCTTAAGCTTAGACCGGTTTGTTTTTATATAAAGATTACGGTTTTAAACGCACAATAAGGCGAAGACCGTTTTAGAATGTGGTTTTGACCCATCAAGCTTGCACACTTGTTTTATATGGGTAACATAATCACATTTCTGAATTTTGAGACTGAAAAAGATATGGTTTGACCGTTTCGGCTAAAATGGCCAAAACTAGTCCACTTAAAGCCGATCCGAACGCGTAAAAAGCGTAACGAGTAACCATAAGAGTCAAATACAAGTTTCTGAAGTCAATATGCTCAAAATATGTTGTGATATCAGAATGATACCTTCCATTTATGCCCCAAATGATTTTAAACCAAAACTATGCCTCATAAGGGCGTTTTGGTCATTTTATAAGTGAAAAATGGTTAAAATAATAACCTGAGTACAGGTCTGATTAAAATTAGTAAATATACTTAATTTACTAAGTTATAATAGTAGGGTATCAAATTTATGTGAAATTTATTATCTTTAACCTACTATGCACCGTAGGGGCATTTTGGTAATTTCACATGTGCCTAAAAGGTCAATTCTGGAATTCTGAGTTCAAAACATTTGCCTACTGTTTAAAATATAAAAAATTTACTAAACATATCAGTAGGTATCAACCTTTGTGCTTAATAAGGTTCTAGTGCACACTTATGTGTTAAAAATGCCTTAAAAAGGCGATTTGGAGCCATTTCCGGGTTTTCTGTAAAAGCTGATATTTTTAATATTCCAGAAGGCTCAAAATAGTTTATTTATCATAACAAATCCAGTAGAAATTGGTTTGAGGTCAAAAGGATTGTAAAACTCAATTTATGGCTAAAAAGGGCAAACCGGCATAAACCGAATTAAATCTTAGAACACTAAGTTATGCTCAGCCTAAAATAAATAAAAATTTTCAAAAATCCCAAAATATTATCTTATAACAGTAGGTATAAAGTTTGGTATAAAAATTTGGGTTTTGATGGGCCTATACATAATTTACGCTAATTAATTATCAAAAGAAGCCCTTAATTACCGCTATTTGAGCATAACTCTTATCTAGACCTCAAACATGACTTCAAATTTTGGGTGCAAGTTTATAAATCAGTAGCTAAGGTGCTTACCCTTTTACATTTCAAAAATCCCGTTTTAAGGTCAAATGGGCATAATGGTCAACATATAAGCGATTAACGGAAACATGCATGTGAATAGGATATCTAATGAACCAAGTTGTATAATCTCAGAGAGTTTTACTAACATGTAAAATAGTTCAAAAGAAGCTCTAAGGGCAATCCTAATCTTTGGCTTAAACGGGTCAGAACTGAAAGTCAAAGCAGAAGTCAAACTTTGCGACTTTCGGTTCCAAAACCGAGCCCTAAACTGAAAATTGTCGAGTTGAACATGTTGGAACTGTTTTTACATTAATTACCAAAGTTATTTTTTAATGAATTAAACAGGTTGCATGGATCCTACATTGCTAATTATGTATTAATTCGCCAATTAACCTTTCTGTTGACTTTTTATAACAAGCTTTGACTCGACAATTAACATAGTTAGAGTGGGAAACTGGAAATACCCTTTTAAGGGTTTTTTAACCCATATAATTACCTACTTAAAGGTACTTTTATTCGTGAATTTGACAGAGCACATTTAATTAATCACGAAGTCAAACCTTAATTACGACGGTTTGACTTTTAGCTATATTAACTAAGCTAAAATGAATTAGGAGGGTTTAGGCCTTTATATAGCCTCTTGCATCTTACATATGTTGTAGTGCCACAAGACCCCGTATGCAGTGCTCCCTGATCATCAGCCGACTGTCCTCTAGTGCGATCGAAAAACAATTTGCCACGGCCCCTGGGTATCATTTCATTAGGCCACAAAGTCGGTTAAACAGGCTGGACAGACACCTGCAGGTGTTTTCTGTCGCTGGCACCCTGACGCGGCCCGCCTGAGGATATAGGGAATTCTAACGCGGGCCGCCTGACCTGTCTGAATCAGTCAACAAATTTTCAAAGTTTGCACTTTTGGTCCCTGGTCCTTTGTAACGTGGTTTTGAGCTTCTAAATTGCCATTTCAGCCTCCAAACTTGATTTTTAAGGGCCTTGGGACATTTACTAACTTGGTTAAGTCCTTGACTAACCTTGTAACCACTCATAAGGCCATAAAATTCAATGTTGACGCCTTTAACCCCTCGAACACGAATTTGATCATAACTTTCTCATACGATAAGGAAACTTTATGAAATTTTAACCACATATTCTAGTGAGTATATTTTATCATTACAAAGCTTCAGGTCTGCCAAAAGGTCACTCAGAGGTATACTTTGCACATGTTGACACTTTTAGCCCCTGTAGTTTGTAATTTCTCACTTTCCTTTATGTTTTGCTTCGTATGATCCATGATTTATTCGTTGGAAGGTATAAACATTATGTAGGGCTATTTTAGAATATATTTATCCATTGTTGACACTTTGGACCCTTATATTCACATAGTTTCCCTGTTTGTCAACTTTAGTCCCTCCAAAGTATTCTTTCTCACGTTCAGAGCTTATGACACGTGTTTATACTTTATTAGACACAAATTTTCAAGGTGTTACATCCTCACCCCTTAAAAGAAATCTCGTCCTCGAGATTTAAGGAAACAGATGAGGGTATTTCTCTTTCATTGAGGATTCTAGCTCCCACGTGTATTCAGGACCTCTGCGGGCGTCCCACTTCACCTTGACAATAGGCACAAGCTTTCTCCGAAGCTTCTTTACCTGTCGATCCTCGATCGACACAGGTTTTTCCACAAATTTTAAGCTCTCGTCTATGTGCACATCTGTGTGTGGTATGACTAGCGACTCATCGGCCAGACATTTCTTCAGATTGCAGACGTGGAATACATTATGAATACCATCGAGCTCTTCAGGTAAGTTTAACTTGTAAGCCACTGATCCTACACATTCGATGATCTCGAATGGTCCTATATACCTTGGGCTCAACTTACCTTTCTTGCCAAATCGCATCACCCCTTTCCAAGGTGATACTTTGAGCAAAACCTTATCGCCTACCTCAAACTTGAGAGGTTTTCGCCTTTCATCCGCATAGCTCTTTTGCCTGTCTCGAGCAGCTTTCAGGTGGTCGCGAATTTGGACAATCTTGTCCGTTGTCTCGAAGACTAAGTCAGGACCTGACAATTGCGTATCTCCTACTTCTGCCCAGCAAATGGGCGTTCTGCACTTTCTACCATATAGTGCCTCAAAAGGCGCAGCCTTAATGCTAGTATGGTAGCTATTATTGTAGGAGAACTCAACCAACGGTAAATGCCTATCCCAACTACCTCCTAGATCAATCACACATGCACGCAGCATGTCTTCCAACGTCTGAATGGTACGCTCACTCTGCCCATCCGTCTGAGGATGGTAGGCCGTACTGAAATTTAATTGAGTGCCCAGAGACTGTTGGAAACTCTTCCAGAAATGAGATGTGTATCTAGTATCTCGATCTGAGATAATAGATACTGGTACGCCATGCAAGGCCACAATCTTATCTACGTACAATTGGGCTAGCATGTCAGAGCTGAAGGTCTCTCTAATGGGCAGGAA
Source organism: Helianthus annuus (assembly GCF_002127325.2). NCBI lineage: Eukaryota > Viridiplantae > Streptophyta > Magnoliopsida > Asterales > Asteraceae > Helianthus > Helianthus annuus. The sequence continues at coordinate 104,177,989 of NC_035446.2, forward strand.
ATGTGCTGACTTGGTCAGCCTATCAACTATAACCCATATAGTAACATTTCCCTTCGGCGTCTTAGGCAATTTGGTGATGAAGTCCATTGTCACCATTTCCCATTTCCAGGTGGGAATCTCAGGCTGTTGCAACAAACCTGACGGTTTTTGATGTTCAGCTTTGACTTTAGCACACGTCAAGCATTTAGCTACATAAGCAGCTATAGACTTCTTCAAGCCTATCCACCAATAATTTGCCTTTAAATCCTGGTACATCTTATCAGCTCCAGGATGGACGGAATACTTGGAACTGTGGGCTTCCTTGAGGATAACATCTCGAAGTCCTCCATATACAGGAACCCATATTCGTCCGTTCAATCTCAACATTCCGTTCTTATCGTAGGACAACTCTTCTTCAGTTACTCCTATTTTTTCCTCAGGATAGTTAGCTTCCAACACATCTTCCTTCTGTGCAGCTAACAACCTTTCATTCAAACTGCTTTTAATTTCAATGCTCTTGGCATTGATCCTTATCGGCTTCACTCTTTCCTTCCTGCTTAAAGCATCTGCGACTACATTGGCCTTGCCTGGATGGTATCTTATTTCACAATCATAATCGTTCAATGTTTCCATCCATCGTCGCTGCCTCATGTTCAAATCCTTCTGATTGAACAAGTGTTGAAGGCTCTTGTGGTCGGAATAGATCACACACTTCGTCCCATACAGATAATGCCTCCAAAGCTTTAGTGCAAATACAACGGCACCCAACTCCAAGTCATGGGTGGTGTAATTCTTTTCGTGCACCTTTAATTGACGTGAAGCGTAGGCTATGACCTTCCCTTTTTGCATTAACACACAACCCATTCCGGTGTGTGATGCATCACAATACACCACAAATTCCTCAATGCCTTCAGGTAGAGTCAGCACCGGTGCGTTACTCAACTTCTGCTTCAAGATATCAAAGGATTCTTGCTGCTTAGGCCCCCAATTAAACTTTATGTTCTTTCGTGTTAACGACGTTAAGGGTGCAGCAATCCTGGAGAAGTTTTCAATAAAACGCCTGTAGTATCCAGCCAAACCTAGGAAGCTACGAATCTCTGAAGGTGTCTTCGGCTCTTGCCAGTTCATAATAGCTTCTATTTTTGCAGGATCCACTTGAATTCCACGTTCGCTCACAACATGTCCAAGAAACTGGACTTCGCGAAGCCAAAACTCACACTTTGAAAACTTGGCATAGAGCTTCTCTTGATGAAGTAGCTTAAGAATGCACCGAAGATGCTTCTCATGGTCAGCTTGGTTCTTCGAGTAGATGAGGATGTCGTCGATGAAGACGATGACAAATTTATCCAGATAAGGCTTGCATACGTGATTCATGAGATCCATGAATGCGGCAGGTGCGTTAGTGAGCCCAAAAGGCATCACTAGGAACTCGTAATGACCATAACGAGTCCTAAACGCGGTCTTATGTACATCCTCCTCCTTGACTTTCAACTGGTGATAGCCAGACCTGAGATCTATCTTGGAAAAGTAACTCGCTCCCTGTAGCTGGTCGAATAGATCATCGATTCTAGGCAAAGGATATCTGTTTTTGATAGTAACCTTGTTTAGCTCACGGTAATCAATGCACAGACGCATTGATCCATCCTTCTTTTTAACAAATAGAATTGGCGCTCCCCATGGAGATTAACTCGGTCTAATGAAACCTTTAGCTAGTAAATCATCTAGCTGTGTCCTTAATTCCTTCATCTCCGTTGGTGCTAATCTATATGGTGCTCTGGCTACTGGAGCAGCTCCGGGGATGATGTCAATCCTAAATTCCACCTGCCTATCTGGTGGCAACCCAGGTAGTTCCTCCGGAAAAACCTCAGGATAGTCAGAAATAACCGGTATGTCTTCGATCCTGGGCTTCTTCTCGTCAATGGTTATTTGTGCCATATAAATGACACAACCCCTATTCGTACATCCGGATGCCTTAAGCATGGCCACTTGCTCTGGCAATCCGTGTTGAGTATCTCCCTGGATAGTGAGTGGCTCACCAGATGGGGTCTTGATTACTACCTGCTTCTTGTTGCACATTATCTGAGCTTGGTTGCGCGATAACCAATCCATTCCTATTACTATATCAAAGCCGGCTAGCTTAAAGGGTAACAAGGACAAAGGAAAAGAGTGGTTCCTAATGGATAGGACACATCCATCTAATACAGTCGAAACTGTTTCTATTGATCCATCAGCTAATTCCACTTCATATTTCATACTTAGAATTTTAACAGGTAATTTCAACAGTTCACAAAACTTATTATCTACAAAGGACCTATTCGCCCCAGAGTCAAACAATACTCTTGCGTAGACATCGTTAATGAGAAAAGTACCTGTTATGACATTATCATCCTGTATAGCTTCCTTTGCATCCATGCGGAAGACCCTTGCATTAGTCTTCTTTCCCTCTTCTGCTTTCTTGGCAAGCTTCGGGCAGTTGGGCCTAATATGTCCCTTCTCATTACAATTGTAGCAGGTGGCATCCTTAAGTTTCTTGCAATCTAATGCCTTATGATCCGGGGACTTGCAAATCCCGCATAGTTTCTGCTGAGATTGGGATCTAGACTCCTGCCTGCATTTCCCAAAATGGTGCTTCCTACAAACTTTGCACCTGGGCTTTTCACCTGTCTGATGATCTCCCTTCTTGGATCCCGACCCTTTCTTGTGGTCGTCATTGCCCTTACGCTTCTTTTCTGAGCGTCGCGAACCATCATCTTCGCGCTTTCGCTTCTCGGCGTCTGCGGTTCTCAGTGATCTCTGTCTAACTGCGTCCTTTGTAAGGGACAGAGATATGTCAGCCACTGATCGAAAAGTAGTGGGCCGAGAGGCCTTGACGCTTGCTTTAATTTCTGGGGCCAGACCCCCAATGAAACGGGCTATCCTCTTCGGTTCAGGTGTTACAAGGTAGGGAACTAGCCTTGACAAGGAATTGAAGGTTGTGAGGTAAGCCTGGCAGTCCAGGTTCTTCATCACCAGAGACAGAAAATCAGATTCTATTCCTTCGACCTCGTGCTGGGGACAGTAATTCTCCTTGATTAGGGCAACAAATTGTTCCCAAGACATGTTGTATAGCGGTATCTTCCCGGTGGCTTGAATCAGCGACTTCCACCACTGAAGTGCATCACCTTTGAAGGATTGTGTCACAAACTTCACAATATCCCTTTCAGCACAGCCACTTATATCCACTATTGTCTCCATCTCATCAAGCCAAATCATACAGTCCACCGCCCCCTTCTCCCCAGTAAAATCCCGGGGTTTACAAGACACAAAGTATTTATACGTGCAACCCTTGGCACGTGGGGCATCGTAAAGCACAATCTTCTTGGAATGATTATCATTTTCATTTGAAGAGTGTCTATCATCCTCCTTCTTGGATTCCTCCTTCTTGGATTCCTCCTTTTTGAACTTGGGTTGGACAGAAGGTGGCTTGCTGTGAGACTCCGAATGAGCCTTAGATTTATTATGCGGTGTAGACAGGTTTCTACTATGGGTCCCGCTGTACTCACTGTACTGTCTTTCTAATGCTTTAGTGACCGCATCATCTACCAGTGCTTTCAATTCCGCACCAGTTAACTGTATCTTTGTGTTATCGTGGTTTTCCACCGGACGGCTATTTACCTCGTCCGACCTAGCCATGTAGCTTCGCTGCTACATATAAACAATAATGGGCAAGGTTTTATTTAACAGCTAATACAGTATTTTATGTATTTTATTAACCATGGTTTTAAATAACCATTGCAGGTTAATTTATTAATCAAATTTTAATTCAGGATTTGTATCATAATCCTATATTATAGTTAAGAATTAACATATACCTTAGTCACAAGGACAGTGTTAGTTTATAACTCGAATTCTTACAGAATCAAGGTATTAGGGTCTGAATCACAGTTCATTACCCTATTCTAGACAGTGAGTTGCAGACTCAAACTGTCTCTTAGTCCCTAGGACATTAATTACTACCCGTAGGTACTTCATTCCCAAGGAATGGTCATTTACTTACAGGGAATTTCAAATTAACCCAATTTTCAATGATGGCCTATGTGACTTTTACTGTGTCACATTTTGCCCATTATGTTAACATACTTACAGATGTTAACAGAATTTGGAATCTTATAGACAGGTTCTACCATTTTGGCCATGTCTGCAACGACACGTGGCTAGGTTTTACCCCTTAGATTCTCTTTATAACGCAGATCAATCCTAAGTTGAGACGTTAATTATGGACCTGAATCTAATTATGGAGATACCATCTTGGCCTTGTCTTAAAATGACATGTGGCTAGGTCTTGTCCCTTTTTAGATTTTGCCATTTTAAATTAATGGTAGGTCTTCTTTAATTTAGGAAATGTTATTTTCATTTTTACCTTTTTATTTTAAGTTTATTCATATACTTATTTATAGCAATAAAATCATAAAAATTTAAATGCAACATTTCACTAGATAAAGGTTCAACAGTACAGTACTTGCCCTAAACGGGACTTCTACAAACAACATGCCCACGCAGGGGCGAAATACAACAAACAATAAACTCACTAACAAACAATAAACAAACCCACGCAGGGGTCAACTGAAAGACATGCCCACGCAGGGGCAGAATACAAAAGACAAGCTCGCGCAGGAGCTGAATACAGAAACAACAAGTCCACGCAGGGACTGATTACAACTAAGCAACAAACAACAAGGTCTTTAATGACCCCTCCTCTTGGACTTCCCCTTTAGCAAGTCTGACAGACCCTTGAAGAAGCCTTGCCGCTCTCTGCGGTCTTCTCGAACTTCACGTTCGACCTGGTTCAACCTATCAAGAACCTCTTGCTGACACTCCGGCGGGATGAGCTGTGGCTGCGGCGGCTGGTACATAGGTGGAGGTGGTGGATGCTGGTACCCATAAGTCGGGTAACCAGTGGTCCATGGTCCTCCATATGGTCCTTCAAGGTGAAGAGCGTTGTAGTCATGAGCTACTTGATATGGATCGACCTCCCCATAGCCGAAGTTGTAATGAGTATGCGCTGGCTGCTCAAAGGGGTTATATGCTGCTGAATAAGCAGGAATTGGGTTGTCAAAACCCAACGGAGGTACCTCAGGCACTGAGTTAACATCTGGAATGGGGTTTGATGGAACCCCCATTTGTGGTTCTTCTTCTTCCTCCTGCAGTGGCGGATAATGGCTGCCACTTGATGGTTGGGGAGTGCTGATGCGGACACCCCCTCGCACGGACATCCGTGCATTAGACCTCCTCCGCCTCTGTGGCTCCGGAGGCGGCTGCTGTTCCACTGGTGGTGGTGGTGGCGGAGTAACTACCATGAAACGAGAATCCTGAGAAGGATCCTGTTGCTGTTGTTGCTGCTGTTGCTGCTGCTGGTATGGAGAGGAGTGGTGTGAGGGAGTAAAATACCAGTCGATGTTCCGGAACCTCTCTTCGTAGCTGTCTGGACCGCGATAAGGCGATCCGTGAAAAGATGATCCGTCAGAGATCTCTATCGGGTGATTGGGTGTTCCTGTAGCGAGCTCCATTGGATCGGTATCCTCGTCCATGTCATCAGCGTGGTCACCTGAGAAGTGATCCTCAGGTCCTAGTGGGTTAGGACCCACGAGTTCTGGAAAGATATTAGCCGGGTTGAACCGGCTCTGGAAGGTTAGGGTTGGGTCACCAAAGGAATGGTGAGAGTTGGATCTCTGCAGAGGTATGAAAGAGGGTGGTTGCTCGTTGGGCTCGTTTTCCGATTGGGGCCCAAAGGAGTGCTGGTAAGAAGGTGAAGAGCTGAGGGAAACTGACCGTCTCCCGGGTTCAACATAGAGCCTCCACGGCTCTTGTGGACTAGTGCTCATGGTGATGGATGGGGTACGCCGGTGCGAAGGCCCGGCTTCGTGGTCGTGACCCGTGACTGGTCCTTTGCCTCGTCCGCGAAGAAATCTTGGTGGCATTTTGACCTGCATACAAGTTTTAGATAACAACAATATATAATAAAATAAAGACCCAAATAAAACAAAACAGAGTTTGTCCTATGTCCTTTATCTAGACTCGGAACTCGAGGAATGTGCAATTCGTGTACTGAGACTAAACACAAAAGGCTAGTGTTTAATTCGCTCAGTGTTGGCTCTGATACCAACCTGTCACACCCCTATTTTCCACGTGTCACCGATGGGGGGATTGCCGTGACGTAGTTGATATCATCATAGTCAAACAACACAAATTATAATGCACAGCGGAAGCAAAGAAAGATTTATTTCAACTTAAAATTATTGTAATATCCAAGTATCACAAAATGTCGAAATAAAATCCACAGGCAGAATCAAATAAACAGGAAACTTCATTTCAACAGACTTCATGCATCCTAAGCTTGCGAGACTTCTATGGATGCTTAAGGAGTGACCAGCCTATTACGCGTAGTACCTGCACTTAGTCTTGTTTGGAAAATACGTCAGTTTACACTGGTAAATACAATTTAACTGACTCATTTTGAAAACGTTTAAAAATTGATTTAAATGCATGTGGCATAAAACTTTTTATAACTTGGGATAATTATTTGCTTAATAATCTTGTAAAAGAATTACATGTTCATTCTGCGTTCAGTAGCCCGGGTTCGTTCCGGGTTAAGGATTAATAGACACACCACTTAATATAATTCCGCCGCGAGACTTCTCTCGTACCGACGATTATACATGTTATACAGCGCTACGGGTGTACGCCTACACCCGAGTGCTAAGGTCGTGGCCATTCTTTGAATGATGCCAAGGATATCCGGGACATGGTCATTAAGCCCCCAAAGGCGTTAAACAAACAAAACAGCATTTTCAAATGGGTTCATTTGACTGCACATAACCAAGACCGGTTATGGTCAATTTCCCAACCAAGCGGTATTTTATATACCGTACCCGAAGCCCGTATAGAGAAAATAAGTTAAACGTATTTACCTGAGCAAGTATAAACCAAATATAACGAGTGCAAGTAGCTTTTACTGGGCTCCTAGATCTGGAAATTAAGGTTTTAATAACCTATTAGAATCCTAACGGGTCTTAAGCTTAGACCGGTTAGTTTTATATAAAGATTACGGTTTTAAACGCACAATAAGGCGAAGACCGTTTTAGAATGTGGTTTTGACCCATCAAGCTTGCACACTTGTTTTATATGGGTAACATAATCACATTCTGAATTTTGAGACTGAAAAGATATGGTTTGACCCGTTTCGGCTAAAATGGCCAAACTAGTCACTTAAGCCGATCCGAACGCGTAAAAAGCGTAACGAGTAACCATAAGAGTCAAATACAAGTTTCTGAAGTCAATATGCTCAAAATATGTTGTGATATCAGAATGATACCTTCCATTATGCCCCAAATGATTTTAAACCAAAACTATGCCTCATAAGGGCGTTTTGGTCATTTTATAAGGTGAAAAGGGTTAAAATAATAACCTGAGTTACAGGTCTGATTAAATTAGTAAATATACTTAATTTACTAAGTTATAACAGTAGGGTATCAAATTTATGTGAAATTTATTATCTTTAACCTTACTATGCACCGTAGGGGCATTTTGGTAATTTCACATGTGCCTAAAAGGTCAATTCTGGAATTCTAAGTTCAAAACATTTGCCTACTGTTTAAAATATAAAAATTTACTAAACATATCAGTAGGTATCAACCTTTGTGCTTAATAAGGTTCTAGTGCACACTTATGTGTTAAAAAATGCCTAAAAAGGCGATTTGGAGCCATTTCCGGGTTTTCTGTAAAAAGCTGATATTTTTAATATTCCAGAAGGCTCAAAATAGTTTATTTATCATAACAAATCAGTAGAAATTGGTTTGAGGTCAAAAGGATTTGTAAAACTCAATTTATGGCTAAAAAGGGCAAAACCGGCATAAACCGAATTAATCTTAGAACACTAAGTTATGCTCAGCCTAAAATAAATAAAAATTTTCAAAAATCCCAAAATATTATCTTATAACAGTAGGTATAAAGTTTGGTATAAATATTTGGGTTTTGATGGGCTATACATAATTTACGCTAATTAATTATCAAAGAAGCCCTTAATTACGCTATTGAGCATAACTCTTAATCTAAACCTCAAACTGACTTCAAATTTTGGGTGCAAGTTTATAAATCAGTAGCTAAGGTGCTTACCCTTTTACATTTTCAAAAATCCCGTTTTAAGGTCAAATGGGCATAATGGTCAACATATAAGCGATTAACGGAAACATGCATGTGAATAGGATATCTAATGAACCAAGTTGTATAATCTCAGAGAGTTATACTAACATGTAAATAGGTTCAAAAGAAGCTCTAAGGCAATCCTAATCTTGGCTTAAACGGGTCAGAACTGAAAGTCAAAGCAGAAGTCAAACTTTGCGACTTTCGGTTCCAAACCGAGCCTAAACTGAAAATTGTCGAGTTGAACATGTTGGAACATGTTCTTACATTAATTACCAAGTTATTTTAATGATTAAACAGGTTGCATGGATCCTACATTGCTAATTATGTATTAATTCGCAATTAACCTTTCTGTTGACTTTTTATAACAAGCTTTGACTCGACAATTAACATAGTTAGAGTGGGAAACTGGAAATACCCTTTTAAGGGTTTGTTACCCATATAATTACCTACTTAAAGGTACTTTTAATTCGTGATTTGACAGAGCACATTTTAATTAATCACGAAGTCAAACCTTAATTACGACGGTTTGACTTTTAGCTAATTAACTAAGCTAAAACGAATTAGGAAGGGTTAAGGGCACTTACTAGAGTCCTAATTATGCTTAGGGACCACTAAGAGGCTTGCTTGCTATCCAGAGAGCTCCAGGAAAAGAGTTGTGAACTTCTTGGAAGTGGGTGTTCAAATGGTTACAACATGAGGCCTTTATATAGCCTCTTTGATCTTACAAGATGATGCCACAAGACCCTATGCATGCTCCCTGATCATCACAACTGTCCCTAGTGCATGAAAAACAATTTGCACAGCCCCTGGTATCATTTCATAGGCCACAAAGTCGGTTAAACAGGCTGGACAGACACCTGCAGGTGTTTTCTGTCGCTGGCACCCTGACGCGGCCCGCCTGAGGATATAGGGAATTCTAACGTGGGCCGCCTGACCTGTCTGATCAGTCAACAAATTTTCAAAGTTTGCACTTTTGGTCCCTGGTCCTTTGTAACGTGGTTTTGAGCTTCTAAATTGCCATTTCAGCCTCCAAACTTGATTTTTAAGGGCCTTGGGACATTTACTAACTTGGTTAAGTCCTTGACTAACCTTGTAACCACTCATAAGGCCATAGAATTCAATGTTGACGCCTTTAACCCCTCGAACACGAATTTGATCATAACTTTCTCATACGATAACGAAACTTTATGAAATTTTAACCACATATTCTAGTGAGTATATTTTATCATTACAAAGCTTCGGGTCTGCTAAAAGGTCACTCAGAGGTATACTTTGCACATGTTGACACTTTTAGCCCCTGTAGTTTGTAATTTCTCACTTTCCTTTATGTTTCGCTTCGTATGATCCATGATTTATTCGTTGGAAGGTATAAACATTATGTAGGGCTATTTTAGAATATATTTATCCATTGTTGACACTTTGGACCCTTATATTCACATAGTTTCCCTGTTTGTCAACTTTAGTCCCTCCAAAGTATTCTTTCGCACGTTCAGAGCTTATGACACGTGTTTATACTTTATTGGACACAAATTTTCAAGGTGTTACATCCGCCCAACAAACAGGCGATCTACACTTTCTACCGTATAATGCCTCGAAAGGTGCAGCCTTAATGCTGGTATGGTAGCTATTGTTGTAGGAGAATTCGATTAGTGGTATGTTCTTATCCCAACTACCACCCAAATCGATAGCACATGCACGTAGCATGTCTTCCAACGTTTGAATAGTACGCTCACTCTGACCGTCTGTCTGAGGATGGTAAGCCGTACTAAAATTCAAACGTGTGCCCGAAGATTGCTGGAAGCTTTTCCAGAAATGAGACGTGTATCTAGTATCTCTGTCGGAGATAATAGACACAGGTATGCCATGTAAGGCTACAATCTTATCAACGTATAACTGGGCTAACATGTCGGAGCTATAAGTCTCCTTGATGGGTAAGAAATGAGCTGACTTAGTCAGTCTATCGACTATAACCCATATTGTGTCATTTCCTTTCCTCGTCTTGGGTAACTTGGTAATAAAATCCATAGTTACACATTCCCACTTCCATTCTGGAAGTTCAGGCTGTTGTAGCAAGCCTGACGGCTTTTGATGTTCAGCTTTGACTTGCGCACAAGTCAAGCATTTGGGCTACATAAGCGGCTACAGACTTTTTCAAGCCTATCCACCAATAATTTTCCTTTAGATCCTGATACATCTTATCAGCTCCCGGGTGAACAGAATATTTGGAACTATGGGCTTCCTGGAGGATAACATCTCGTAGTCCTCCATAAATTGGAACCCATATTCGTCCATTCAATCGTAAAATTCCGTCCTTGCTAAGAGTTAACTGCTCCTCAGTTACTCCTAGCTTCTCTTTAGGATAGTTAGCTTCCAACACAGCTTCTCTCTGTGCAGCTAACAACCTTTCAATCAAATTTTTCTTCACTTTAATGCTCTTGGCATTGATTCGGATGGGTTTCACCCTTTCCTTTCGGCTTAAGGCATCAGCGACTACATTCGCCTTGCCGGGATGATATCTGATTTCACAATCATAATCATTTAAAGTCTCCATCCAACGGCGTTGCCTCATGTTCAATTCCTTCTGATTAAACAGATGTTGAAGGCTCTTATGATCAGAATAGATCACAAACTTGATTCCATACAGATAATGCCTCCACAGTTTTAGTGCGAACACAACGGCACCCAGCTCCAAGTCATGGGTGGTGTAATTCTTTTCGTGCACCTTTAACTGTCTCGAAGCATAGGCAATAACTTTGCCTTTCTGCATGAGCACACATCCCATGCCAGTGTGTGATGCGTCGCAGTAAATTACGAACTCCTCGGTACCTTCAGGCAATGTCAGTACAGGAGCGTTGCTCAGCTTTTGCTTTAGAATATCAAAGGACTCTTGCTGCTTAGGTCCCCAAACGAACTTTACTTTCTTCTTGGTCAGGGAAGTTAAGGGTGCAGCAATCCTTGAAAAGTTTTCAATGAATCACCTGTAGTATCCTGCTAACCCCAGGAAACTACGAATCTCTGTAGGTGTCTTTGGCTCTTGCCAATTCATTACGGCTTCTACTTTAGCGGGATCCACCTGGATACCACGCTCGCTGACAACATGTCCAAGAAATTGGACTTCTCGAAGCCAGAATTCGCACTTAGAGAATTTGGCATAAAGTTTCTCATGATGCAGGAGTTTGAGAATACAACGAAGGTGTTTCTCATGGTCAGCTTTGTTCTTAGAGTAGATAAGAATGTCGTCGATGAAAACGATGACGAATTTGTCCAAGTACGACTTGCAGACGCGATTCATGAGATCCATGAACGCAGCCGGTGCATTAGTGAGCCCAAAAGGCATCACTAGGAACTCGTAGTGACCGTAACGAGTCCTAAATGCGGTTTTATGTACGTCTTCATCTCTGACTTTCAGTTGATGATAGCCTGACCTCAAGTCAATCTTCGAGAAATAACTTGCCCCTTGTAACTGATCGAACAAATCGTCGATCCTCGGCAAGGGATATCTATTCTTTATCGTGACCTTATTAAGCTCGCGATAATCGATGTACAGACGCATCGATCCGTCCTTCTTCTTTACAAACAGGACAGGTGCTCCCCAGGGAGACGAACTAGGTTTGATGAAACCTTTAGCTAGCAGTTCATCCAGCTGGGTCCTCAACTCCTTCATTTCGGTTGGTGCTAGCCTGTAAGGTGCTCTAGCAATAGGTGCTGCTCCAGGGATGATATCGATCCTGAATTCCACTTGCCTATCTGGTGGCAAACCTGGTAGATCCTCAGGGAAAACTTCTGGATATTCCGAAATGACGGGAATGTCTTCTATCTTTGGTTTAGGCTCTTCAATAATCACATGTGCCATGTAAATGACACAACCCTTCTTTAGACATTTTGAAGCCTTGAGCATAGTTACTTGCTCAGGCAATCTGTACTGGGTATCTCCTCGAATGGTAAGCGATTCACCGGACGGAGTCTTTATCACCACCTGCTTTCTGTTGTAGACGATTTGGGCCTGGTTGCGAGATAACCAGTCCATACCCAATACCAGGTCAAAACCGGCCAATTTAAAGGGAAATAGAGATAGAGGAAAAGAGTGGTTCTTAATGGATATCACACATCCATCTAACACAGTGGAGACGGTTTCTATGGTGCCATCTGCTAGCTCTACCTCGTAATTCACATTTAAGGTTTTGACAGGCATATTCAGCAATTTGCAAAATTTATGATCTACGAAAGACTTATCAGCGCCCGAATCAAAAAGTACTCTGGCAAAGATATCATTTACGAGAAAAGTACCTGTGATCACGTTATCATCTAGCACTGCTTCTTTTGCCTCCATCCTGAAGACTCTTGCATTGGTCTTCTTGGCCTCTTCAGGCTTCTTGGCATATTTAGGGCAATTGGTTTTAATGTGCCCCTTCTCGTTGCAGTTATAGCAAGTTGCATCTTTTATCTTTTTGCAATCCACGGTCTTGTGGTCCTTGGACTTGCATAACCCGCAAGCAGATGACTTCGATTGAGTCTGCGAGTTTGATTCGAGTCTACACTTTCCAAAGTGATGTCTCTTGCAATTCTTGCACTTGGGCTTCTCACCAGACTGTTGCCCATCCTTCCTTGACTCAGACCCTATCTTGTTGTCACCGTTTCAAGGGGGTTCTTGCCCGACCTCCGTGAAGTATCATCTTCACGCTTTCTCTTCTCAGCTTCTTTGTTCCTCAGCGATCTTTGTCGGACTGCATCCAGAGTGAGGGACAAAGAAATGTCACCTACAGATCTAAAGGTCGCTGGCCGAGAGGCCTTCACGCTTGCCTTTATTTCGGGGGCTAACCCACCAATAAAACGAGCTATTCTCTTTGGTTCCGGGGTTACCAGATACGGAACCAACCGGGACATCGTGTTGAAGCTCGTGAGGTAAGCTTGACAGTCAAGGTTCGTCATCACCAATGACAGGAAGTCAGTCTCTATCTTTTCAACCTCATGTTGAGGGCAGTAATTCTCCTTAATGAGAGAAATGAATTCCTCCCATGTCATGCTGTATAGAACAGCCTTTCCCGAGGCCTGAACCAACGACCTCCACCAAGCCAGGGCCTCGCCCTTGAATGATTGTGAAACAACTTTACCACATCTTTCTCTGCGCATCCACTGATGTTATACGATGAAGATGAGATGATAAGGCACTTTGGGTTGGTTTTTAGTTCTACCCTTGAAGTTATGATTTGTACACAAAGGTTCACTAAACTTTTCTACCAAGTTTGTTTCAAAAATTTTATTTGGTTTAAACCTTAGGTCGTGTTCGTTTAATGGAATGTAATGGAATTGGAATTAGAATTTGCAAAGGAATTGGAATTTAAACATTCCAATAAGAATTGGAATTTAAACATTCCAATAGGAATTGGAATCTCAATTCCATTCTTGATGTGTTTGTTTGGCAAATAAATTTGAATCTACCGATTTCTTCTCACCCACCGGGTGAGCCCGTTCGGGTTGTAATCGGGTTGGATCGGCACGAGAAGTTTCAGGTCGTTAACGAGTCGAGTTGATTCGAGAGGTTTTGGGTTGTTAACGGTCCGGGTTAGTTCAACACGTTTCAGGTCTTTAACGGGCTAGGATGATTCAAGACGTTTCGGTACGTTAATGGGCCAGTCGGTTTTTGATATTTCGGGTCGTTAACGAGCCTGGTCCGTTCGAGAAATGGTTGTATTTAAAGGGGGTAAAAATAATGTATTTTTGTTGTTTTCAACAACCTATTTAACCAACACAACTGTCACTTTGACCAAATCTTTCATCTGTCGGTGATACTTGAGCTCTATACCCACAACCACTATCCAATACACTAGTTGCGGCGTAATCGTGCAGTGAATGGTTGTAAAGCGAGGGTTCCCGAGGGCTGATCATTGTATTTTAGGTTAGTTTTCAATTGTGCCGTTTTAGTTATGGTTTGTACACAAATGTACACTAAACGTTTCTACCACATTTGTTTGAAAACTTTAAATTGGGTTAAACCTTAAGGTTCCACTAGAACACAACCGCAAGTCCCACGGGATGGCTTTATAGGTTCGATCATGGGTTCGTGAAAAAGACATCACAAGTTATATTGTTTTATAAAAAGACTTGTACAAAAATAAAGTTTTAAATAAACAATGCTTTGCATTCTATTTCTCGCTCGAAGGCGAGATACTGAATCAAACCCTTCAAAATAGGATGACATCGCATTCTTAACCATCTAAACATATTGAAACCGTGTCATGTAAAGATCTACTCAATTGCCTGAAATACATGTAAGTTTGAAATGTCAACAAAAGTTGGTGAATTGATGTGTTTGAGTTTGTATCAAATGAATCTTAAAAACATTTGAAAGTTATTGTATAGAAAAACCGGTATATACAACGTCTATGAAATCGTTGATCATTAATGTTTTGCAAGGACATTAATATGTTTGCCGACATAGGAAGCAATCCAACCCTTGACGATTTAGTGCCGATTAACCTTGACTGGAACAACAAAGCACTTCATGCGGTCTCACGGACCTACGAGTGGGGCTCGGTGAAACCCAATAGATTTACCCCTTTCGTTCCTCGATTTGTATGTGATTAATGGTGCTTAAGTACCACCCTATTCGCACATGATCTAGTTGTTTCATTCCTTAGATTAATCATACCATCGTAACATGTATCTCCCCCCGATAGTTGTAAAACCGAAAAGCATTTAAAAGAAACGGGGGACATGAACTCACAGTTTGCGTCCAACAAAGTTGTGCTAGCAAACCGGGTATCCGTAAACGTAGTGCAACCTACAAATGTTCTAATTCATTAGACACTTTGGTCCTTACTAGACCGTGTATAAGTTGCTCATCTTGAATTTCGTTAAGACTTGTATTTGTTGTTTGTTTGGGAGACCCTTGTTCGTTTTTAATACGTTGGTATTTTGTTTATTGTTCATTGTTAATATATACATATATATGTATTCTTGTCGTGTATTAACGGGCCACGCCCTTCATATGTCTTCGTGCCTAGCACGAGTGTAAGTGGGCCTAGCCCATATGCGTCTTCGTGCCTCGCACAAGTGTGAATGGACTTAGCCCATATACGTCTCCGTGTCTCGCATGCGTGTTTCGTCGTTATGAACTGTATATATTCTCAATATATATATATATATATGTATATATATATATATTTGTGAATGGTGAACCTTGTTCACTTGTATATGTAGGTTTGTTTCGTATGTATATATTTGTTCTTCAAATAAATAATCATTTTTAAAGTCGAACTTATGTTGTTGTACATGTATAGTGTTCTCGTGTATGTGTACACTTCATCGAGTGTATTTTGTACATCACTTGTACTTGTGTATTTATACGTATATGTATACGTATACCATGTATATACTTCACTTGTATACTTTTATTGTAGGTATTTGTGTCGTACGCATATGTGTACATGTACATTACTTGTAATCTTGCATTTTACTAAGTGTTTTAGTGTATGTATTTTTATAGGTATAAGTATACTAATATACTTGTATAATTTCACTTAGTTGGTTATATATAATACTTTCCGAATTTTTAAGAATGGTGAAAATGTATATTTTCAAAGTGTCTAAAAATATATTATTTTTAGAACTCGTCGTTGAAGTCGTTTATATATATTTTTCGTTAGCGAAAATGCCCAAGCATCATTGGTAGAATATATATGCTCCTCGTCATGATGATATGTACGATTGTTGTCGGTGACTATATATATTTGTTTCTTATCGAACTTTACTCTACAAATAAACTTGTAGAATAATTTTGATCTTGTAGGGTAATTTTGAATTGTATGTTGTTTGATAAACTTGTAGAGTAATTTTGATACACTTGTAGAGTAATCTATACTCTCTATTAAAGGAGCTTAGAAGATGACCTAATTTTGCCTATGTGTCAACCATCTAGCCATGCCACGTAGGATCTGATGATGTCATAATTCGAATATATAAATATATAAATAAATCTATAGTTTTGGCTCCATTTTCAAACCTGACTTCATTTTTCAAACCTGACTTCAAATATAGTTTTGGCTCCATTTTCAAAATTTAAACACCTCTCTCTCTCAAATACAAGCTCTAATTTCAAACCTGACTTCATTTTCAAAATTCAAGCTCTCTTTTCAAACTTGCATCTCTCTCTCTCAAATATCGGAAAAGAAAGGGGTGTCAATCAAGAACCCTAATTCATTCTGACGGAGAACAAGAACATGAATTCAGAGATCAACGGTCTAATGATTCAGAGATCAACAAGAAGATGAATTTTGACATGTATAGATTTGGTAACGAAGAGGATGATGGCGGTGTTTCGGGTTGCAGAAGCGACGGTGGTGACCTTCAATTGCTGAATTTGTTTCATATATGTGTAGATCCACAAACCCTAAGGTATTTATTCTAACTGTTTTGAGCTTTAATTTTTACCTAATAGTTGATTTATCAAAATATGTTCGAAATTTTGAATAGATTTAACTGATTTAAGTGTGTTTGTAAGTTTGTTTGCACTTATTTTGATGTTTTGAGGTATTTATTTTGAATAGATTTAATTGATTTAAGAGTATAGATTCTAATTAGGTTAAGGATTTGAGCTTTATTTTTTACCTAACTGTTGATTTTTTTATTATAGGTTTGAAATATTGAATAGATCCGTTGTATTTTGAGAAGAACCGGTTGAATCGCCTGAATTTGCTTAATTGAACATGTTCATGTGGTTTAAACAAGAGCAATGAAAATTGTGGTCAGGTTGCAGAGATGTTAATTTTGGAGCTATTTGGTTAGAACGTTGCAGATGCGAAATATCCTTACTAAATTTGGTGAATACAAACGCTTCGGACTGTTTTGGTGAATACAAACGCTTCGAACTGTGTTGATTTATGAGGTTTTGGTGTGTGCTGCCAGGTTTAGAAGAAGAGGATGTTCGTCAAGTGTACTCAAAAGGGCAAATCTTGGTATGTAATCCTTTAATATTTGTGGTAATTTGCTGTATTTTAGAAATTAGGGTTCTAATTTGGGGTTTTTCATTACATGTAGTGTTTTCATAGAGCTCTGATGTCAACTGTCTTCTATCAGGTACAAGATCTATGTTTTAAAATTGCTGATGAAAATTGTTGATAATTAAAATTGCGTAGAGTTTAGTTCATGAAATTAGGTATTTAGGTAATTTAAAGATCCTTTCTATTTGCTCAAACTAATTGATGTCTCTTGCGTAGGTAGACTGTATCTGATGTAAGACTAATTGATTATTGGAACTTGTATGATTCTGTGACAGGACATGATAATAAGGAAAAGAAATAAAAATGTTAAAGTTAAGGGGGGGGGGGATTATGTATGCTGAGTTATTTTGTTTACCTGTCAATGTCTAAAACAAAGGCTGCCTAACTACGTTTAAAGTGCTCCTCTTGAGTTATATTTTATAACTTTAATTTAATTATGTTACATGTTATTTTCAGTTTGTTGTTTGTATTTTGATGGTATTGTAAGGCAGCCATTGGTTTGTTAGGATTTCGTTTACTTTTTTCATATGCATATATTAGGCTTCCCTTAATGCTACTCGGTCCTCTGTTAAAGAGTTTAATTAAGAAGTTGAGTCAATACATTCAAATTACTCGATCTATTTGTGCTCGTTTGTATATTTTAAATGATATGTATTATCTGTAGAAATTGATTAACAGTTTTATATAACTATAGTTGTTATACGAATTGTTTCGACTGAGATTTTGATAAGTTTTACAAATATTTTGAACGTTTTGAACTGTTTTACACAAGTTTTAGTTTGGTCAATTAAATGTTTGATCATGTCAGTCAATTTCCATTGATTTTGAATCAATTTTTAGTCTAATTTTGTTGGTGCATACATCTGTCGACTTCGTCTTGTATCGAGTCTTGTATAGAACAAGTTAGATCAGGGCACGAAGAACAAGAAAGTGTGTTTTAAAGGTGATTCCGCTTGAAATGACACCTGGTCATTTCAAGCGAAATCAAAAGGTTTTAATTCCGCTTGAGTGATGTTTGATGATTTCGCTTGTGATGTAATTCCGCTTGAACATGTTCAAGCGGAATCACATGCCTATATATATGTCTTCAAGCGAAATCAGTTGTAACAGTTCTGGATTTTGATACCGAGGTGCTGCCGGTTTTTCCAGTGAATGTAATCAGTGTTATATTAATCAGAAAGAGAATTAAAGTGATTTGCAAGCTGTTTCGAAGTCTATTTCTCTGTTTCCGCCTTTGAAATAGATTAAAACTCCTCTGAACGACTCATTTGGGTCACAACACGATCCTACAAGTGGTATCAGAGCTCAGGAAGAGGAGTTCTTACCGATACAGCTCAAAATTTCTGTTTTCTACACCTTCTTTTCAAAATCAACAAGTTTTTACGGTTAAAATCGGCTAATTTTCTCACATATTGTGTAAAACAAAGTTTTAACAAATCCTTGAAAGTTTCAGATTAAAATTCGGACTAAAAATGACTAAAATGAACCAAAGTTCTGATTCCGCTTGAACGAACATCCCTGGTTCCGCTTGAAAAAGTGATTTCACTTGGTTGATTTCGCTTCAGTGAGATATTCCGCTTGAAAAGTTTCAAGCGAAATCAGTTATTTCGCTCTAAGTTGTTATTCCGCTTGAAAGTTCAAGCGAAATCGGTGATTCCACTCCAAATATCTTATTCCGCTTGAAAAGTTCAAGCGAAATCAATGATTCCGCTTCAAACTGGTTATTTCGCTTGAAATTGAAAGTTGGTATTCCGCTTGAACTTCTTATTTCGCTTGAAATCTTAATCTCACTTGAAGTGTTTATTTCAGGTGATTTCGCTTGAAAGTGTTGTTTTTTTTGAAAAACGTGTTACTGAATCATGAGTGAAGAATTTTATAGCGCATTTGCCACATCTTCGACTACTCCAGCTACCATTGCTCAAAACATGAATTTGAAAAATGAAACTGGAACTACACAAAAACCCCCGAAGCTAATGAGCATTGAGGAGTATTACGGATGGAAAGATAGGTTTGAAAACTGGGTTCAAGCTAACCATCTGAGATCATGGGAGTGTATTTTGAAGAAGTATGTTCTACCATGTACAGATCTGCAAGTTGAAAAAGAAATCTCGGAATTCAATGACAAAGAACGTGACATGTACAGAGCTGAAAAATGATGATCAGTCTTCTTCAGCAAGCTATTAAAGAAGACATATTTGTATTGCTTCAACATGACAAAACATCAAAATCAATTTGGGATGCTCTTAAAATCAAGTTTGAGGGAAGTGAAAAGATGATTAAAAGTAAAAAGGCATTACTTAAGAAAGAATTTGATCTATTCACCAGTTTGCCCGGGGAAGATACAAAGAAATTAATTGAAATATATTGTCACTTAGTTCGGTCCATGTCTATGTTAAGCATAACCAAAGATCGAGAGGAATGGGTTGACAAGTTGGCTGACGCTTTACCTCAAAAAGAGTGGGGTACTTATTTGATGGTCTTGAAGAACACCGGTGTATATGATGGTTTGACGATTTCTTAGTTCATCGAGAAGATTGAGGGTCAAGGAACAGCAAAAGATTGCAAGGATGAATAATCCGAGTGGTCAACAAGATGTGAAAATGTATTACAAAGGAAGTGTTCAAGAGGTTGAAAGAAGTCCGAAAATACAAACTGCGTTTAGTGCTGGAAATTCATTTGAAAATGTTGAACAAAGTCCTAATAGTAGCAGTGGTTTCTCTTCATACCCAAGTGTCAATCCAAAAAGTTCAACTTCGAGTTTCCATTCTCAAAGTACAAAAGGTGGTGGTTGTGTGATACAATGCAACATTGCATTGAATCTTCCAGAAGGTCAAAGCTTTTCTGAAGAAATTGCAAAAGATCACATGTCTTTACTTGCAACTGTGCTACACTCCTATGAAGGTTTGGTTGCAGGGAGGATCGGGAATCCTATGCTAACAAAAGAGGATTACGATCAAATAGACGCTGAAGAATTGGAGCTCATGGACATCAAATGGTGTCTAGCTAGTGTCTTGAGGAGAGCAGAAAAGTTCAAGATGATTACTGGAATAAATGATTTTCTTTATGCACATGTTTCTACTTTAGGTTTTGATAAATCTAAAGTTACTTGTTTTCGATGCAGGGAGAAAGGTCATTTCAAGAGGGAATGCAAGAATAGAGAGGCAAATAAAGCAAAGAATCCATTTGGAAAAGATGACTACTACCGGAAAGCCATATATCAACAAGTTGGTCAACAACAACAACAACAAGAACCCCAAGTGGCTCATGGTAGAAAAGTGATAGAAGATTCTTCAAAGAGAGCATGTTTAGTGAATCAAGAAAATTTCAGCTGGGATAAATACATTTCATCCGACAGCAAAGCATGCCTAATCAATCAAGATGATGAAAGATTACCTGAAGGTTTTAGCTGGGATATGTTTGTGGATGAGAAAGGAGAGTTTAAAGCTTTCATTGCTAAAATTGTGAAAGAACCAGATATGTTTACCGAGTGGGTGAAAGCTATTGGTGTTAGTGAGAAGAGTGAAGAAGAAAAGTCTGTCTCATCAGACGAAAGTTCACTAAGTTCAGATGAAAGTTTAGAAAGAGAAAGAGAAATTGTTTTGATCAAACACCATCTGATTCTAGTTCTTCAGATGATAGTTCTGACAAGTCAATAGAGTTTGACCAATCACCAACTGATGACAGTAGTGATGATGAAGTAGAAAGACATATTAATGTTGCAAAAACTCATTAATCTCCTGAAAGCTTTCATTTTTATTTTGTAGATCGCTTGAAGAAGCTGAAGGAGAGACGAGCAGCAAAAGAACAAAAGCAAATGAAGTTTGAAAGTGTTGCTCAAAAAGATGAGACTGTTCAAAATGATGAAGTTAAAAGTGTTGCTGAGGAGATTGTTGAAACTGAAAAGGTGATTGAAAGTAAAAAGGTTGTTGAAGCTGAGAAGATCAGTGAAGTAGAAAAGATTGTGGAAGTCATCAAGCCTTGTTCAAAGTGTCTAGAATCTTGCAAAGAATGTGCAGCAAAAGACGAGAAGTTGGCTGAGTTTGATAAGATGAAGGAACAATTACTGTTCAATCTTAATTATGTGAAGGAATCTTATGATGTATTGAATAGAACAGTAACTGGTCTTCAAAAGACAAATTCTGAGAGAGAAGACACTTTGACCATGATGAATGCAACGATGATGATGAAACAAAAGGCTATAAACTATTACATTGAGGAATGTGCTAAGCTGAAACAAGAGCTGGAGACTGAGAAAATTGAGAATGAGAGAATCAGACGCTTATTACAGAGTTATTCTTGTTCTGATTATCTTATTGATCGAATTTATCCAACTATTGCAGGTTTCGAAGTATTTCAGGATGAGAAGCCGAAGAAGAAGGATACTGGTAAGAAACCGAGTGTTAGCTATAACAAGTGTCCGCCTCCGATCTGGGAAGGTTATTCTCCCAGAAAACCAAATGAGGAGCAAGTTCAAAAGGCAGTCAATATAAAATTGAAGTATGATATAACTGACGAATTACCAGAAAACATTGACGTCACTTTCACATCGTCTGACACTGATCATGAGTCTGAGTTAATAAAAAAGGTGGTCGATCAGGTGTTGGATACAGATGAGGAGTCTGAGTCTGGAGGTTCAAGTTCGTCAGTCAACAGTCCAAAACCGTCGGTTAAACGGGCTTACAGTAAAGAGTTTTTGTTATCAAAATCAAATTTGAATGATGAAACATTCGAAATAGCATATACTTTGAATGATTCTGACAAATTATATTCTGACAAAGAGTTTCCAATAAGAAGTGTTAGATTTGAAATGATCAAAAAAGGTTTTCAAAATGACAGAAATCAATATTTCTGAAATAAAAGATTTAAATCTTACTGGAAAACGTAAAAAAATACACTTCAAGAGTTCAACAACGGTTAAACAAGAAAAAAGGTTACAGTTCTGGTTCTGGTTTTCAAAAGAAACCAAACCATAACGGTAATTTCAAAAATAAAGGTTTAGGTTTTATTCCACCTGAAAATTATAAAAATGAGAAAATTTCTAAAACAAAACAAAATTTGTTTCAGGAGGAAGTGATGAAGAAGAACAGAAGAAACCTTTCTGGAAACAATCAAACCAGGAGTTTCTTGCTGAGAGGAAAGGAACTGGAGTTTTTCATCGAAAGGAGACTAGAACCTGTTACAAGTGCAATGAAGTTGGTCACATTGCATGGAATTGTTCTCAAGCTAAAAAGACAAAACAGGGAGTCTCTGAAAAACTTAAAGGAAAAGTTGTCAATGTTGAACCACCAACTAAAAAGTTCAAAATTTTTGAAAATTCAACCTATGAAGTTGGTGAGTGTTCTAGGAAAAACTTTTACAAAAAGAGAGCCAAAGACAACCAAATGTGGGTTGTTAAGAAGTTTGATGAGAAAACTGGCGATGATTCTGGTTCCACAAAGCCAGAAGAGCCACAAGTTGAGGTTAAAGAAGAAAAATCGGTGCCTTCAGTGAATGATGATAATTTTCCATCATTGAAGAATGAGAATTTTAAATAAAAAGTTGGGAAGGTTGAGATCTCAAATCAATTCTATTCTGACAAGGAAGAATTTGATGTTGAGAAAGCTTCAATGGAAGTGTGAAAAAGATTTTTGAGAAAATGGTCGAGGGAAAGGCCAAAGGGGTTAAAGACTTTTATGCAAC
Organism: Helianthus annuus; assembly: GCF_002127325.2. Lineage (NCBI taxonomy): Eukaryota > Viridiplantae > Streptophyta > Magnoliopsida > Asterales > Asteraceae > Helianthus > Helianthus annuus. The sequence continues at coordinate 104,200,827 of NC_035446.2, forward strand.
AAAGAAGGCAACTTATAACCCTACTGAACAAGAGTTAAAATCACCCAAGGTTGGTCAGACTTGGGTGGAAATTCTTTTCCCTTAAAAATCTGACTTGCCGGAGATCCCAAGTTTGTAATCGCGGATCATGAATCGGCATCTTTATTAGAAAATATTTTTGAAAAGTTGTGAATTTTGGCAAGTCATACTGCAGGAATTGCCGGAGCTTCCAGGTTGATAAGTGTGAAGCAGGAATCGGCATCTTTATTGGTAAAATGATTTTGTGTAGATGTGGTATTCCTACATGTGGTAAATCAGGGACATTAAATTGTACTTGATTTTCTTACAAGTGGTATAGAGGTTTGTTCTGACAAAGTGATTACTCAAGGTCATTAATTTGAACTTGATATAATCCTCTTACATGTGGTTAAAAATGGACAATGTGATGAGTTTACCCCGAACCTACAAGTGGTTAAAACAAAACTTATTTTCCGGAAAAACCATTTTGATTAAAACAAACTTAAGTGTTTTGAAATCTTAATGGGAAAATAGTTTGTTATAAGGGGGAGTTCTGATTGTTTATGCCTAGTGGATAGCGAATTGAAGCGATTCGATATCAGTTATCACTTTACTTGTACAGTTTGTTTTCAAATTTCTTTAAATGTGTTTGAATTTTAGGGGGAGTAAGAAATTTCAGAAAATCCAAAAACATTAGAAAATTTGAAGAATCCAAAAAAATGATAAAATCAAAACTGAGTTTGTTGTGAAAAGAGGAAATGATAGTACATCAGTGGACGATCACAGCATGCTAAAGAATTGGATGGTTAAAATGTGATAAACAGTCTCACTGCGGATGTGCCAGTAGGTTTTTGCACATTTAGTAGATTGTGACGAGATATAAACCTAAAATTCAAACTTGCTTATATCGTGGGGAACATTTCTTGGATATATGGGTAACCCCCGAAATCTTGTTTGAAAGGTCCCTCTTTCTGAGATACTAGGTCTTTATACTCAGTGATATCTGGGGTATTATCCCGGGACTTCTGATTTTGCGGAAGCAATGGCCTAGTCCCCGGAGAATACTTTACACTTGCTTGAAATATAGCTCACCCTCAGCATAAAAAATGATGAAACATTGAAAAATGCTAATCATGGTGCTGTTGAAGAAAATATCCTCTAAGGGGGACACACCAAAAGTCGAACCGTCATCTCTCTGCTGAACGGAAGTTCTGACCTGAGCTCTCACGGTTTCGCATTTAACCCCTTACAGATATCATCTAGGTATACTCACCTGTAAGACTGAATATTGGGATCTGGATACGGGAGTATATTCAAGTAGTGGGACACGTGAATAAGTTTAAGTGCTTAAGACATTAATATCGTATCTCGAAACAGTTGAACTTTGTGTGAAAATTTAAGTGGACCAGTATACTGACAATCTAAGTGAATTGTTTAGAACTTAAAATGAAATGAAGCTTAACGGTGTTGGTGATTTGTCTCATAAACTGATATGATCCTCTTACACAAACTCACAAAAATAGTGTTTGTAAATATTTCTTTACTGCATTTTTTTATTATTACAAAAATTCCAAAAAGATTTTCAGTGTGTTTTAGCATAAATTTTGAAAAAAATTAAAAAGATTTTCGACAACTGATGTTGGAAAGCTGATTTTCAAAATTCCGAGTGCTGAACATGATAAATAGGTTTGGGAAAGTTTGTTTGATGATGATCATTTTGAGGGGGAGTCTGTTAAGTCTAAATATGTTTGAATATTCTTCTGCAAGTTGTCACAGATATTCTGAGTTGGTGCATACATTTTAATATTAAATTGTTAAAATTTATGGTACTTATGTTTGTGAAAGAGACTGTGCAGGTTTGAGTAAGAGCTGGGTTAATCGATCCTGAGAAGCTTGTGATTGAAGAGAGCTAGGTTTCGATACCTAAGTAGAATGAGAACCAGATTATGATCTTGAAGCTGATGATGCTGATGAACTTAAGGAATGCCAGCACATCGAAAGGGGGAGTCTGAAGACATTAGAGAGAAGGGAGTATGTTGATGCTGATAGAAAGAGTGAAGCCCGAAGATTGATAAAGACTGAAGATGCGAAGACTCAACACTTAAGACTCGTCAACATCTGAGGGGGAGTCTGTTGGTGCATACATCTGTCAACTTCGTCTTGTACCGAGTCTTGTATAGAACAAGTTAGATCAGGGCACGAAGAACAAGAAAGTGTGTTTTAAAGGTGATTCCGCTTGAAATGACACCTGGTCATTTCAAGCAAAATCAAAAGGTTTTAATTCCGCTTAAGTGATGTTTGATGATTTCGCTTGAGATGTAATTCTACTTGAACATGTTCAAGTGGAATCACATGCCTATATATATGTCTTCGAGCGAAATCAGTTGTAACAGTTCTGGATTTTGATACCGAGGTGCTGCCGGTTTTTCCAGTGAATGTAATCAGTGTTATATTAATCAGAAAGAGATTTAAAGTGATTTGCAAGCTGTTTCGAAGTCTATTTCTCTGTTTCCGCCTTTGAAATAGATTAAAACTCCTCTGAACACTCATTTGGGTTACAACACGATCCTACAAATTTGATCGAGTTTCGGTGTGATTTTTTGTTTTGTGACATGTGCCGAGAAAGATGATGACTCAGATCATGCTTCAGAGGACAATGAGAGAAAAAAAGAGGTATGTTGTCATTTTGTAAACTCTCTTGATTTGTGTTATAAAGCTGTTTCGAAGTCTATTTCTCTGTTTCCGCCTTTGAAATAGATTAAAACTCCTCTGAACACTCATTTGGGTCACAACACGATCCTACAAACTTGATCGAGTTTCGGTGTGATTTTTTGTTTTGTGACATGTGCCGAGAAAGATGATGACTCAGATCATGCTTCAGAGGACAATGAGAGAAAAAAAGAGGTATGTTGTCATTTTGTAAACTCTCTTGATTTGTGTTATATATTGTTGTATTGCTCGGACCGATGTGATATTTTATAGTTTTTAATAGAAATGAGAAGTCGGCTTGTCTAAAATTCATCTGGGTTATCAACATTGGAAGCGAGGTAGTTGTTTTAGTTACTACTCACTTCCCAATATAATTACCTGTTATAGTAATGCAACTTTAAATTGGTCCAACGATAGTAATTTTACTGAAATTTGTTTTACCATTTAAATAGATTATAATATTGTTTTTGACTGATTAAATTCAATAAACCGGGAACTTGTTTGTTAAAATTATAATTTAACTTTCAAATTCTAAAAATATACTTTTATAACTATGAATGTCGGCTATAATTTGTCATGGTATATATTATTGAATCATATGGCTTTTTAAGTAGATTTGTAGTTTTGAAGGTGCAGTGCGTCTGCTGTGTTTTATTTGTTTTTTATATTGAAGAAGGACGTCACGAGACGGTACTGGTGGATCGTCGGATCAATTGACGGATCTGCCTCAGGTCCAAGTCAAATGCTCATTGGTTTACATGGATTTTGAAGGACGGTCTGATGGTCGATCAATCAAATCAATTGATGTCACAGCAGTTTCTCTCCGAAAAGGGTATTCAGGTAATTTCTTCTCTTTTTCTTGTAGTAAAATCAACTGCATCTTATAACATCTTTCCAAGTTACTTCTTTTAAGGAAAGGGTATTCAGTTTTCAATTAGATCATGGGCTTAGTCTTTTATACTTTTATTACATGCATTGAAATTGGTACATTGTACTTTGTTGTTTGTAAACTTCAAATTCAGACTTTCCTTTTCCTTAGAAAGTTGGTTAGCTGAGACCAAGTCGGTGTGTGTTTGAAGAACCTATGACAAAACCAAAATTGTGCATTGAAAACAAAACCAAAAAAATTGAAAAGACGAAAACCATACCTAAAATCGGCATAGTGAAACAGAAGTAGGAGGGTCGTAGACAAAGTCAACGACTGAAACAAATTAAGATACATACAAGCAAGAATTTAAGAAATTAAATGTTGATATATATGTGGATGACTCACAACAACCATGTGTAAGATACTATGATCACCAACAACTGTAACTAACAAAGAATCAATAAAGTGCTAATAAAACATTAGAATCAATTGATCAAACAACTACACTTGAGTCTGTAAGACTACCATATTGAGTGTTGTTGCCCCTAATGTAGCTTTCGACTTTAGCCCTATAATATCTACAAGTACCAAACAATCTTAATTTAATTAAAATTAAGGAAAAAGTTACCAAAATTGTGCATTGAAAACAAAACCAAAAAAAATTGAAAAGACGAAAACCATACCTAAAATCGGCATAGTGAAACAGAAGTAGGAGGGTCGTAGACAAAGTCAACGACTGAAACAAATTAAGATACATACAAGCAAGAATTTAAGAAATTAAATGTTGATATATATGTGGATGACTCACAACAACCATGTGTAAGATACTATGATCACCAACAACTGTAACTAACAAAGAATCAATAAAGTGCTAATAAAACATTAGAATCAATTGATCAAACAACTACACTTGAGTCTGTAAGACTACCATATTGAGTGTTGTTGCCCCTAATGTAGCTTTCGACTTTAGCCCTATAATATCTACAAGTACCAAACAATCTTAATTTAATTAAAATTAAGGAAAAAGTTACCCGTGTTTGTTGAAACTGTTTCGCTTCCAAAATTGTTAAAGTCAGCACGTAAATGAACATTAACAGATCATCCATGGTACCAAACAATAATCTTAAGAAAAAAATTTAGATGAAATATTTTCTAATTTGTCGAAAATGGAACACCGTCTCTTTATCTTCAAACTCATGAAAAGATGTAAAAGTAAGATGTGATAAAAAAAATTAATACTTATAAAATATGAAGTATTAAGAAAGTAGCAATTACATATAAAAAAGAAAACTAATCAGACACATCTAACTCTAATAGCAAGAATCAAGAAACTTTAACTTCAACTCCATGGAGCACTGAACCTCTCGATGTATCTCATTGATCTTTCTCATGAACTCCAGGTCTCTTTCTCCACATTCTATATTACTCGCAACACACAGGTCACGAACGGAAGTAGTCGGCATCGCCCTCAAGTCCCTCGAAACCTGGTCTCTTGTCAGCAGACCAACTTCCAGTTCGTTAAAACACCTCTTCAACTCTTGAAGAGTAGACCTATCAGCCAAAACTTGGTCTTCGATTTGTTTAATAAAGCGTTGCTTGAAATCGTCAGATTTTGCAGAAGTATATGACTCCATTTTAATATATTTATAAGAACTAAGGCAAAACAATAATAGTTGCTCCTCTGTTTCACTGAATGGATCTGTTTTGATGAAAAAACTTTTTATTGGCAATGCTATTATATAGTATACTAGGTTAATGCCCGCGTAATACGCGGGCTTTAACCAAAACAATATTATTTACTTTGAAATGAAATGTTCTGTACAAACACATACATTGGAAAAAATAAACAGAAAATTATTCAATCTCGGAAAAAACTTCCTTGTATACTATATATGAAGATTGTCAATGCTTACAAAACTACCTAAGAGTGATCACATCTTTCAAATAAAATAACAAAATTTTATTGCGAAAATATGAAGATTGTGAATGGTTAGAAGAATCGATAGCTAATTTATACAAAAGAATATCATCTAACTATTGTATAAATCAAGAACGTAACATTATAAACATAAGAAAACATTAACCTAACCGAAAGTTAAAAATGGCCATATGAGAAAAACAAAAGTACTTCATAAACTATTGTAAACATATATAAAGACAATGATAATAACATCAAAAAGTAACACCATTCAACCACATATTTAACTAAGTTATTTGTACCATTACAAAACATCAACATAAACTAAACCATAATAAAGTAAGCAAAGTTTTCATGTCCATCAACCCAACGTCCAAAATGTACATATCAAATATACTAACCAACAACTTAACAAACCATAGCTGTTATAAACAAAATGCATACCAGTCTTACTTAGATCGAGGTTACATCATTCAACACAATCTTCTTCTGGGATGTTACATAAGTGAAGTGTAACATATTACCAAACTCCAACTGGTTATCTGCCATGAACTTTCTCCAACCATCAACGGCGTAATGTAATGTACCACCATTTAACTCCGTCTTCGTCTCATAAACCTCCACATCTCCAGTCATGTTTTGAACATATAAAGGTTCTAAGTTATCAGACAGGCCTGCTCTGTTTACAACTTCAACAGGAAGACGCTAAATGCGTTTTAAGAAAAACAAATATAAGTCAATGGAAAAAATGAAATAAATATGATGGTAAATGATGTAAAAAAACATACCAGCCGATAGTCTCCTTTACGACTAAAGTTGAAGAATTCAAGATCCATGCCAACACCAGAAACTTTGCGTGCATTCCTTGTAATCTTCTTACAATGCTTCACTTTTTTAACATCCTTTAACCGTTTCTTTCCCTTGTTTATGAAAAAAATATATATATATATATATAAACGTGGTTAACAGCAAATATACTATATACCGTACAATTAAAGTTTTCTTGTATAAAGAGTAATTATGAAAATGACTAACACACTGCTTTGGCTTAAATTCAATTTTATTGTTAATGTTAATGTATGTATAAAGTATCATATTAGAGAAACAATTGTATATTAACTAATAATCAATAATCTCAAATCTTTTAATAAAAAATCACTTAAAGAATTTTACGCATACTATCTAGACTTTGTATGACTTATAAACCATTTACACCATTGAATCTGAACCTATTTCACTTTTTACTAAATTAAGACTCGTTTCATTCTACTTGAAAATGAATCTCAATTGATTCAACTTGACCACTAAAAAAAATTATGAAAGATTCTAAAATTTGAATTTTAAACATGTTATTCACCAAGAATTATCAAATTTCTATCAAACGTTATGAATATGACTAACCAGACAATGACAATAAAAACCGGATATTAGTGACATTCATAAAAATATATTAAATATTTAATACCATGACGTAATCAGCAGACAGACGAAAAGGAACCGAATCAGATTTTTTACTACATTGTCGGCCTTTGCATTCTTTCTTCAAATTCTCGACTGTCTCGGATATGTCAGCAAAAACTTTAGCTTTTCCTTTTCCTTTAACCTGTTGTGAAATAATAATATTAGTATATCCATTATTTTAATCTTAAATGTTTTTAGAAATCTATAAATAAAACAATACCGCAGTACACAACATATACAAAAGGTAATCGATTAAGTAGCATCTATTCATCAATAACACATATATTTTCAGATTAATAGCAAAAAACCAAAGATGTTACAAAACCATTACATACTTAAACATCGCAATGAACGTAATCGGAATAGTAATCAAGAGTAAAACAAAAAGAAAAATAGGGCAAAAAAACAAACCAGACCGACTTTCAATACGTTCTTATCGAGCTGCAGATTTACTTAAACAACTAATATAATAAAGAAATTAAATTTATTGTATAATGTCATAAGTACTTGGAAAACTATTTGACTGGTAAACCTCCGAAATGAACAGTCTGGTTGTTAAACCTCTAATACAACCAATGTGATTATTAAACCTATTTCATATACCTTATGTATCCAGCACATTGATTTAACAATGTGTTTGTAGAACCAAACGACCAAAAAGATACTATAACACTAAGAATCTATATGCAAGCTCAGGTTTCAACTCAATACTCAACTTCGTATCGTTTTATTCAAGCTTGAGTTTCTAAAAATGACTTTCAATAAGCATTAATCATAAATAAATTAATATAAATATATGTTAGTAGTGGTAAACTTACATCTTGCATTGTCTTGAAATGTGAAGCATCACCTTTCTTCAACGTCTCTTGAACATGAACCTTGTTCGGTGTAGGTGACCGGTCTGTTCCTGCTGGTAGGCTTGTTGATTTCTTATACAAAGTAAGAAAATCATTAACAACATGAATTTTAAAAATAGAAAAAATTAATGCAATTTAAAAAGCACTATTGTTTGGATATAATTAATTAACTACCTTACTGAAAGATGGATTTTCTTCAGGAATATATATGTTATCATCCTCCTCTATGTCCTGGAAAACATCATTATGAAAACAAATAAAAGACGGGTAAAATGGATACAAAATGTAATAGTTAATATATATGCACCTTCAAAAGCGTTCCCAAGTAATCATCCTTAGAGATCTCCAACAAATCATCATCATCGGATTCAACCTTCTTGCTCAACCTTATTTCTATCTCGTCTCGAGACATCATGAAAAAACCTAACGTAAATGGTTCAGAAATCAAGAATTTCTATAATCATACAGTTATTATAACTAACTTTAATGGTTCGGAATCTAACTGTTCTTATAACAATATTTAACTAATTCTAAGTGAATCATTCAATATCAAATCGTCAGTGTCCATTTTTTACTACATTAAGATCGGCATATACACACATGTTGAACAGATCATAAGAAAAACAAACTCAAAAGACTAAATCTTTAACCTTTAAACAATCAATATTAATAACACATTAGTATAACCGGATCATCTCTCAAATAGATCAATGTAGTGTTAAATCAACGATTGGAAGTGATTAACTCAAAGATAATGTTAAAACTAAAGGAAGATTACTGTTATTACTTGCAAATAAGGATTTAAACATCAACGATTGTAACTGATTAAACCAATTTCATGAACAAAGTAAAGAACGATGACTATCGCAGACCTGTTAATGTCAATTCCGACAACAAAATCGGCGCCGACTGTTGTTCCGACGAAGCTTCCAGCGAAATTTTGGAGCCCTAGATACTGTCTTCAAAGAGTTAGAATGATGATTTGAGAGATGATATGATATAATAGCATGTATGTAATGATACAATCTATTGAATCAACCGTCATTTTAGAATTTTACATTCACACCCCCCTTTAATTTCAAATGTGACAAAATTAAGAATAATCTAACCATCACTTACAACAACACCATTCTATTTACTAAATCTTTATATAATTTTAACCAAGTGTGAAATTATAAATACATAATTAAGAGAAGTTGTAAACTGTTAAATGTTTTTTAATTTACCAAAAGTTTTTTGTCACATCTCAACTGATTTCCAACATATCAACCGTGAATACTTACCGCTTGTTAATGTATCTTTAATATAGAAAAAAATATATACATATATATTTATAATGTAAGTTTGCATGATAGATAAGGAGGATTAGTAAACGATAATAACGTGTGTATGAGTATAAAGTGAAAAAATGTAATACTAAGAAAAAACAAAGTTTTTTTATTCTTTTTATATCATATGATAGAAAATGCTAAACAATTTAAGCAACATCTTATTCATTAACTTCTTCTTTAATCTCTACTTTAACACGTGCAAGACGTCCTTCAGGAATACGGACCAAATCTTCTGTGCCTCTAAAAACCATCATATACAATTTTGACGCCCAAATCATGTCAAATATAATATAGTGTTCGTCTTGAATTTTCATGTCTTCTTTAATTTGATTCCATCTAGTAGTCATATAAAAATTTTGACCATGTTTCTCCATAAAAACCAACCATGTACGGTTAGGATAAGCAGTTATAGTAACATGGTTGGTAGGTATTATGTTCTTCAACTTATGATGAACAAAAACTCTATCGATAAGCTACAAGTAAAAAAAAATTATATTAAAAAAAGTTTTATAAACTTAGTAAAACACTAATATAGTACAAACATAAAACAAATGAATTACCAAATGATCTTTATGTTCAGATAACTGTGATGTTTGGCAATATAAGAAATCATTTTGAGCAAGTGCCAAATCTTGATAGAAGTATATCAGGCGAAAACTAAGACGACCTTCGTACTGAAATAAAAGCAATGACTTATTTGGTAATAGAAGTGATTGTATCATGTTGAACCATCCGTCGTGAAAAAAATATGAAGAGCCTGCTTTCCTAACTCTGACACTAAAAACTCTTCGATCAGTGGTAATGATTTTAACCATCCCATCAGGAGCTAACTTGAAATCAGCTACCCAATTGTGGTAATTCCTTGGTAAAATTTGTCTACAAACTAAAAATAAAAACAAAATATTATTAAAAAAATAAACTTGAAGATAACATGAACATACCAGAGACTTCATCTTGTTGTTTGATAGATAAACTAAAAAACAATTTAGCAACTCCATTGACATATGAAATTTGAAGAGGATGAAGATTTATATACTTATTATGTACAGTGGCGGAACTAGAAATTTTTAACCAGGGGGTCGTAATAGAAAAAAAATTTATTCATAATTCATAGCATACACTAACTATTTTTTTTATCAACAGCCGATAATTGTAATCTACGGGGTCTCATATTTTGAAACCTTTGCAAAATTGCTTCAATTTCAACACTATCAAGAATATCTTTCTCAACATAGCACACCAATGCATCTGTGAGAAACATATCACCCATCTTATTGCGTAAATCCGTCTTGATAAACTTCATTACGTAAATCGTAATTTAAATAATAAATAGAAAAGCATAAAAAATAAGCAAATTAAAATAAACTATTAATTACTTTACTGTGATACAATAAAAAAAAGTTAAACAAATAAAAAGAAAATATATACAATAAATACTTACTTCATCTGGGAACTGTAGGCAGCAACTTTCAAGAATTAAAAAAGAAAAAGAAGTAAAAGCTATGTATGCTCAGAGCAAGAGCAGCCAGCCGCAGATTGTTGTCTATTTGTTGTTTTGAATACAAAAAGGCTTTTTTATTTTGTCTTTTACCTGGGCCTGTTACACGATAAAAGCCCATAAGGCCTTAACAAATATTACATCATTACATCATGTCCAGAGCTGAACCACTTAACTTCTTCTCTACCAAAGTACCAGTTCGCCGGAGTTAATAGCGCCGCCGCCGGACCCCCACACCTTGGCCGGAAAACTTCAAGAATATTCTACTTTTTTTCTTTTAACTTTATATACTCTACGGGAGACAAACGAGGGGGTCAAACCTTTAAAAAATAATTCCGTCGAGTACTCCGTTTAAGGGAAAATCCGGCTGTCCAGGGGGTCAACGGACCCCCCTATAGATCCGCCGATGATTATGTATATTTATAAGATAAGGTTATTGAAGATTATTGTAATAGTCTGAATTATGGAAACATTTTTGTCTATTTTGTGCAAAAATATATTATGGCTATATTTAAATTTAGTTTTAAAAAACGGAATTTTGTTTTTTTAAAAACGAAAACGTTAAGAATTATTTAAAATTAGTATTTAATATTTGTTATATATTTATAAACAATCTTAGAAAATATATAAAATAAAGTTTATATATGTATTACATAATTTCCATAACAATAATTATATATTACATCTATAATTAAATTATGTTTTTAAAATCAACTAAAAATTGTGTTTTAGTTACTAATTTTTATATGATTTTGAGTTTCCAAAGTTAGATTATGTCTTATACTTTTAGTAACGTTTTAAAATATTAAGAAATTTAATGACAAAAATTAAAGAGCATGTTTAAATTTAGAAATAAAAAACGGAATGTCTTTTTTTTTTTGGTAACAAAAATTCAATAAACGAAACAAATTACCAAAACACAATTGTTATTCGATTAAAAAACCGAACCACAAAATCTAGATGTTCGGATAAAGCAACCACACATGTCAAAACAATTGTCAATTAAAAATAAATACACAAATATCCAAATACGGAAAAAATTATTCGATGATATAATTTTCCAAAGAGACGGAAAAAATTATTCGGAATTTCAAGCAATGTATCGACAGCATCAAACACCTCATGCCTAATATCGCATTTAAGCATTTTTTATGACGACTGGAAAGAAACATAATCAACATGATAAACGACTGGTACCCACAATTGCGCTTCAAGACACCTTCGCACATCGTATCCAAATTAGTATCCTCCTGATCAAATGATGTTTTAAAGCAAATTTGAGAAACACTACATCAGGGGGTTACATCGCATCTCATTTTGGATATAGAAACCTAAAAAAAATATTAAAAAATTCAATATTTATAAATATACATTTAACAAATCATGAATAAATGTTAAATCATATATTAACTAAATTGATAGTAAACCTTAATGGGAGATTAGACTTTACATTCGGAATCAGTTAGTTCAACATTGACGGCTTCCTCATCACAGTGACAATGCCGATACAGTTCTGGACACGTATGGCAAGCCTAATCCTACGTAATACAATGACAATACCAAAGAAGAAGTTATTCAAAGATTGTTAAACGCGTAAGTTAGGTGAATAACATTACCCTGTTAAAAGCAAGTTGGTAATCAACGGTAGCCTTGACGAAATTCAAACTCATCATAGCCTTGACGAAAATTCTAGAATAGAAAAGGGGGAACAGAAGATACAAAGAAGGAAGGACACAAGGGTAATCAAAACCCAGTAATCATGTCCGTATTATCTCAGTTCCAGGTCATACCCTTTTCAATTAATCATCTGAAGGTAAAAATCAAAATCATATAAACTAACAACATGATATAAACTCTTAGTAAACATACAAAACGGTTCAGATCATTAACAGATTATAAACTCTTGGTAATATGAGGATTCCAACTCAAAAATCACTAACACACAAAACATATGTACACAAACTTCAAAAATGCCAATTATAAACCCTAACAAATAAACGGTAAACAAAAACCACATCAAATCGGCACAGTTCAAAAAAATACCGTCTATGATGAATATTGTGAATTCCATTCGGTCGTCGAAAAGATGCTACAGTCAGGCTCAGAGATTACAAAAAATTGAAAGCACCATGGCTGCAAGGGAGGTTGCAGATGAATGTCTACCATCCTTCAACCCTGCCAAGTGATGGGTTGGTAAAATTCCATAGCTTAATGGTTTTAATTTCGGTTAATTACACGAAGTTACTTTGTAGAATACACTACTTTGATATGGTTTGTGTTTTGCAGGCATTGACGGGTTTAAGGTGCATTTTAGAGATTTACTGAAGCTTTGGGAACATAATTGAAGAAAATGCAAAAAGAGGCAAAACTGAGCTAAACTCTGCGCCAGAAACAGTCCAAACTTCATTTTGGCTTATCCCGAGCTAGAAAATGAGTTTCGGGGCTTATAATATATGCATTTGGGGTAGCTCGACGAGACGAATCAAAATATAAGGTTTTGAAAGGCCAGAAATTGACGCATTCTCTGCTGCACACTGGCTGATTGGTAAAAACGGGATTTTTTTATAGAAAAAGTTAATTTTAGGAAAATGGGGAGTTACACTTGGGATAGAGTTTGAAACCACTTCTTGGAGTCATTCCCAATCCATCTCTATCACTACCAATCATCCAACATCACCAACCTATTCCCACACATCTCTAACACCACCTACCATTCACCTCTAACCTAGAACCCTAATCCATTCCACAATCATCATCTCCATCATCTTTAACCATTCTCCATCAAACCTTCAAACCCTAACCTCCACCACTCCTCAAGACTCAAGGTCATGGCTCCGTGTTCGTGTTCGTCGGCCGGTGATCGCGTCCACCCAACCATGAGCGGCTAGTCTCTTCGGTTTCACCCCGGTGTAGATGTTGTAAGATTTTCTAGGGTTTATGCATTTGTATTTTGATTTGATTTTGTGACAAATTGTTTAGTATTTGAAACTTATGATAATTGTCGTGCATTTGAATTGAATTTGTGAATTGTCGAATGATTATAAAATTTGACTTTGCGAAATGAATTTGTGCACTTATGCCTTATCGTAGGTTAGGATTTACATGTCCGAGGTAACGAAGTGCATTACGGTCCGTTGTCTTTGACGTCGATAGCAATTGGCACCTAAGCTTCGTGATAGTAATCCGTTAATCACTATATGCAATTGAATCAAGTTAAAACATGTAGGAACCCTAGGTCTTGCAATAATCGAACCGGGTGTGGAACTTGTCTCTAATTTCTTGTTTTAATCATTTAGTAATTTAGTTACAATTTTAGTTAATCACACGTTGATTTAGATAATATCCAATTGTCGGTTCACTCCGATTTATTTTCAAACCAAATAAACAAATAAATATTAGCAAACTTCATAATCACTTTGTACATTATTTGTAAATAGTCTAACTAATCGAACGAGTCGTGCGATACTGACCACATGCTCTTCGTGGATACGATACCCGACTTACCCTAGCTACGTAGGTTTAATTGGGTTTTTGACTGATCGGGACGACACGGTCACGTCAAAATGGCGCCGTTGCCGGGGAGCTAGTGCGCTTAGTATTTCATTGCTTGTTCGATTTTAGTTTAGTTTTTTTTTTTTTCTTTCTCTTGTATTTTTTTTTTGTGATTTTACTTTGGGTGGTCGAGCTTGTTTGTGCAGGTACATGTTTTGCAGGTACCATCTTTCAATATGAATTGGGTAGATGATGATCCATGTGAGTGTTGTGGAAGCGGAGAGCACTATTTAGAGGATTGCTCTGTTTTCTACGAAAAAGTTCAAGCTAATAAGGAACGGGAAGACTACCTCAGCGGATTGTTTGATTATAGGAGGGCGGATCATAAAAATTTCAATGGTCCATCCTCACATTATCCATACACTAGACCACCTCTACCACCAAAGCAAGAAAGCGGATGTCCTTGTTGTGGAAAAATTCATATACATGAAGATTGCCCAGTGTTTTGGAAAGATCCAGTGTTTTGGAAAGAAAAAATAAAGTCCGGTTACAAGGCACCTTCATATAAGGGATACTATCAGTCAAATGTTAACAACAATTATGAGCCAAAGTGGGATTATGATAGTTATGAACCCGAGATGCCACGTTTTCCAAGTTACCAGGAGGAGTATGACGATTATTATTATGAATACCCTCAACCGGCATACGAGGAACCTCAAGTATCAACAAGTTCCAAGCTCGATGCAATCATGAATGCTATCATTATTTCAAATCAAGAGATTAAGATGGAACTGAAGAAGGAACTTGAGGCGAAGGATAAAGCTAATGAAGCCTTGGCAAAAAAAGTGAGTCAACTCGCCGAAGAATTGGCTCAACTTAGACGAGAACAAGAGGTGTTGGCTAGTGGTACAATGGTGGATGATGATGTGATGGAAGAGGTTACTGAACTTCCGGAGCAAGAAACTGAATGTTTGAACCGAGCGGAAGACATAACACCGCAAGACGGGTTAGAACCAAAAGAAGCCCACGTTCATATCGATCCTTTTCCCACACTTATCACTCCAACCAACAAAGTTGGGGATGAAGGTTCAGGTATAAGGATTCGAAGGGTGGTATTGCAAGATATTGGCCGGTTTGGTAAGAAGCGACCCCGAAGTTGTACAGTGCGTATGCCGAATATAATAAAAAGAGTATGGATTCGGCATGCCAAATACCGAGCGTATGTAGGCAACTCGGTAGGAAAATGTGCACTTCGACCACCATGAGAGGCAAATCAGGTATAATTGTTGTAGAGTTTGTACTATTATTTGATTTATTTTTATTTTTTTTTTTTTTTTTTTTTTTTTGCTTTTCTTAGTTAAATGAACTTTGTGGGTGTGTTCCCTATATAACCCTCACGAGACCTCTCGTCCTCCCGAGCTATCGGGAGGTTTAAAAGGGCTTGTTGCATAAGCTAAATGCAACCGTGATTCCTACGAAAGTGAGTTAGGCTTGTTATTGTTGTAAATTATTTTCCACATAAATCAAAGTAAATCAATGTATGACTTGGTAATATTTTCATAAAAGTGGTAGAACTAGGTAGCTAATAAATTTTAATGGTTGTGAGAAGCATGCTTCTACACAAGGGTTAAGATTTGTAGGTACATTATGTTTGTGAGACGACCGCTTTGTTGAAGAGATGAAGAGCACACGAGGAATGAGCTCTAAAAATCAGGTGCATACGTTCCCTTTTTACTTTTGATTTTTTTAGTTAGCAAATAAGTGGATTGTAAATTGTATATTATTTTTCCGGGGTGAAATTTTGGGGAAGTTAGTCGTGTCACATCCCTTGTGCGTTTTTAAAAACTCTAGTTCTTACACATTGAGGACAATGTTTACCTCAAGTGTGGGGATGGGGGAGTAGTAAAAGTTTTTCGATTTTTGACCCGTTCATTTAAACACTACACATTGAGGACAATGTTTACCTCAAGTGTGGGGATGGGGGAAAAATTTCAAAAATTTTTCAAAATTTCTTTGTTTGAAGCAATCTAAAAAGCACAAGTAACTAAGTTAACGAGGGATGTCACAACTCATTTGGTCTTTTGTCATGGTCAAGTTCAAGTTAATAGCATGACGGGTATTTAGCGGGTGGTTATTTGGGAATAATTCGCCTAAGAAACTAGCACATCATGCACGTCACATACCATACCCTTTATATATGTGAGGTTTTGAGCCACTTTTACATAATAGAATTACATATATATGTTTCTTTGTTTGAGTGGACCATTAGTCATGTATTGTAGAACTTGCATCTTTTGATACGTTTGAGACCATAGACCAAATACAAGCACGAGAATGATTAAGGCATTAGGTAAACCTTTTTCTTTTACACCATTTGCTTACCTTTACCCAAATAAATCCCCTAGTCGCCCACTTTGAGCCTAAACCTTTCATTTGACCACCCTATAGCCCATAACCGTAAACCTTTTTCTTTTAAACCCGTGTGATGGAAATTCGATTTTAGGATTATTTGTTTGTATAGTTGTGGTTTATATTTGCAAAAAAAAAAAAAAAAAAAAAAAGCAGAAAAATTGTGAAAAAGAAGAAAAAAATTGTTGAGAAAAACACAAAAATATGTGTTTATAGTTTGATTTAATAAAAGGCGAAAAATTGTTGCCTTCTAGTCGATGTTTGTAGATAATTGTGTTTAGCATAGTTATTTTGTAATAAAAAGTTGAGTTTTCATCACCTTAGCCACTTAAAAAAAAAAAAAAAATCCTATTCCATACCCTTAACCTAGCCTTGTTACAACCCTCCAAAGACCTTTTGACTTGTGCTTAGTATTCATGTTCGGTGGTGGAGAATGATTGAGTTGCAAGCCTATGCGGGTACGTGTTCTAATCAGTTTTGAGTGATTACCTAGAAAGTGCTAATTCATTAACTAATTAGCCAAATTTTATAAACCGAGTGGAGAGAACATTGTGAGGGATGTGCATGAATTGCGAGTTTTAAGGGCGGGTTAATCTTGGATAACCACTTTTACATGATTAATCATTTATAGCTAAATATGTCGAAAATTGTAAAAAAGTTTGAACTGAGCATGACATTAGACCTTAACCTTTGTCTCGAAAATGAGGAGTGTGTTTCTCGCGCGACCCACGTGAAAGTGAAAAACAGATTTGCTTGAGGGCAAGCAAAAGACAAGTGTGGGGATGTGATGGGTTGGTAAAATTCCATAGCTTAATGGTTTTAATTTCGGTTAATTACACGAAGTTACTTTGTAGAATACACTACTTTGATATGGTTTGTGTTTTGCAGGCATTGACGGGTTTAAGGTGCATTTTAGAGATTTACTGAAGCTTTGGGAACATAATTGAAGAAAATGCAAAAAGAGGCAAAACTGAGCTAAACTCTGCGCCAGAAACAGTCCAAACTTCATTTTGGCTTATCCCGAGCTAGAAAATGAGTTTCGGGGCTTATAATATATGCATTTGGGGTAGCTCGACGAGACGAATCAAAATATAAGGTTTTGAAAGGCCAGAAATTGACGCATTCTCTGCTGCACACTGGCTGATTGGTAAAAACGGGATTTTTTATAGAAAAAGTTAATTTTAGGAAAATGGGGAGTTACACTTGGGATAGAGTTTGAAACCACTTCTTGGAGTCATTCCCAATCCATCTCTATCACTACCAATCATCCAACATCACCAACCTATTCCCACACATCTCTAACACCACCTACCATTCACCTCTAACCTAGAACCCTAATCCATTCCACAATCATCATCTCCATCATCTTTAACCATTCTCCATCAAACCTTCAAACCCTAACCTCCACCACTCCTCAAGACTCAAGGTCATGGCTCCGTGTTCGTGTTCGTCGGCCGGTGATCGCGTCCACCCAACCATGAGCGGCTAGTCTCTTCGGTTTCACCCCGGTGTAGATGTTGTAAGATTTTCTAGGGTTTATGCATTTGTATTTTGATTTGATTTTGTGACAAATTGTTTAGTATTTGAAACTTATGATAATTGTCGTGCATTTGAATTGAATTTGTGAATTGTCGAATGATTATAAAATTTGACTTTGCGAAATGAATTTGTGCACTTATGCCTTATCGTAGGTTAGGATTTACATGTCCGAGGTAACGAAGTGCATTACGGTCCGTTGTCTTTGACGTCGATAGCAATTGGCACCTAAGCTTCGTGATAGTAATCCGTTAATCACTATATGCAATTGAATCAAGTTAAAACATGTAGGAACCCTAGGTCTTGCAATAATCGAACCGGGTGTGGAACTTGTCTCTAATTTCTTGTTTTAATCATTTAGTAATTTAGTTACAATTTTAGTTAATCACACGTTGATTTAGATAATATCCAATTGTCGGTTCACTCCGATTTATTTTCAAACCAAATAAACAAATAAATATTAGCAAACTTCATAATCACTTTGTACATTATTTGTAAATAGTCTAACTAATCGAACGAGTCGTGCGATACTGACCACATGCTCTTCGTGGATACGATACCCGACTTACCCTAGCTACGTAGGTTTAATTGGGTTTTTGACTGATCGGGACGACACGGTCACGTCACCAAGCCAAGGTTCCATATTCAACAATATTTAATCAGAACTTCAAACTCATCATAGCCTTGACTAAAAATCTAAAATAGAAAAGGGGGAATAGAAAAAACAAAGAAGGAAGGACACAAGGAGAATCAATCCACAGTAATCTTGTCCGTATCATCTCAGTTCTAGGCCATAACATCATCTATTTTTCATCTGTAGGTGAAAATCAAAACGGTTACTAATTAACAGAATATAAACTCTTCTTAATCTGAGGAACAGAATTGAAAAACCAAAATATTCAATTGAAAAACCCCAATAGACAATACATATATACACCAACTGTTCAATCAATAAGATGATGAAGAAGATATCGGAATAATTACCTTTCAAAGAAACCCTTACAGGCCAGCAAATCCGTATAAGAAATCGATCTTCAAATCATATAAATAAACAACATCATATCGGCTTTTAAAACCCTAAGAAAAAAGGAATAAGCTAATTGATCTTCAAATCATGTACAATAAATTCATACATCATCATATTACAGTCAATACATACCAAATCAAAGTAAAACAAACCATTCAAACAGATTTGATCAATAAGATGATGAAGAACACAGTATGAAATATTACCATTGGGGGACACATGTCACCCAATGGTGCTTGCCACCTAAGATTCCACATAAGCAATGACATGGCAAAAATCAAATAATGTGACAAGTGTCATTGCTCTCTGATGGGGATTCAATTGGCTTCTCACATACGCACTCTCATCTCTCTCTATCATTATCTCAAATCGTTCAAAGAAACACTTTCATAAGTGTGAAGAGTTTCCTAAGGCTATCGGAATTCCCTTCGCTCGTCGGAAAGATGCTACAGTCAGGCTCAGAGTTTACACAAAAAATGAAAGCACCATGGCTGCAAGGGAGGTTGCAGATGAATATCTACCATCCTTCAACCCTGGGAAGCCAAGGTGCCATAATCAACAATAATTAATCAGAAATTCAAACTCATCATAGCCTTGACGAAAACTCTAAAATTGAAAAGGGGGAACAGAAGATACAAAGAAGGAAGGACACAAGGGTAATCAAAACCCAGTAATTATTATTCGTATCATTTCAGTTCCAGGTCATACCCTTTTCAATTAATCATCTGAAGGTAAAAGGGTTAAATCATATAAACAAACAACATGATATCAATAGGCTACCATAATCCAACTAACAGAGATTAAAACATAACATACATCAAAGTGCATTAAATAACACTTCAAACATACAAAACGGTTCAGATCATTAACAGATTATAAACTGTTGGTAATATGAGGATTCCAACTCAAAAATCAGCATATACAACTGAAAATCACTAACACACAAAACATGTATACACAAACTTCAAAAACGCCAATTATAAACCCTAACAAAGAAACGGTAAACAAAAACCACATCAAATCGGCACAGTTAGAAAAAGTACCGTCTATGATGAATTTTGTGAATTCCATTCGCTCGTCGAAAAGATGCTACAGTCAGGCTCAGAGATTACAAAAAATTGAAAGCACCATGGCTGCAAGGGAGGTTGCAGATGAATGTCTACCATCCTTCAACCCTGCCAAGCCAAGGTTCCATATTCAACAATATTTAATCAGAACTTCAAACTCATCATAGCCTTGACGAAAACTCTAAAATAGAAAAGGGGGAACAGAAGAAACAAAGAAGGAATGACACAAGGGTAATCAAACCACAGTAATCTTGTCCGTATCATCTCAGTTGTAGACCATACCCTTTTCTATTCATCATCTTAAAGTGAAACTAAAAATCATATAAACAAACAACATGATATCAGGTTTTATATAAATAGAGAATCCAAAATCGATAATCAAATAACATTCATTCAGTAAATCAATACATAACAAAACGATCAAGGATTTGATTTCCTGCAAAATTAGCTCTAATTCACTTAATGCATCGAATAAAACTTCAAACATAAAAAACGGTTACTATTTAATAGAATATAAACTCTTCTTAATCTGACGAACAGAATTGAAAAACCAAAATATTCAATTGAAAAACCCCAATAGACAAAACATATATACACCAACTGTTCAATCAGTAAAATGATGAAGAAGATATCGGAATAATTACCTTTCAAAGAAACCCTTACAGACCAGCAAATCCGTGTAAGAAATCGATCTTCAAATCATATAAACAAACAACATCATATCGGCTTTTAAAACCCTAAGAAAAAAAGAATAAGCTAGCCGATCTTCAAATCATGTACAATAAATTCATACATCATCACATAACAGTAAATACATAACAAATCAAAGTAAAACAAACCATTCAAACAGATTCGATCAATAAGATTATGAAGAAGATATCGGAATCATTACCGTCGATGATGATGACTATTGAATATTTGAAGATTGATTAAAACTCGTTGAACAGGATCGATTGAGAACGCAGGAATAGGAATCGGCTATTAGGGTTTCTTTGAACGGCTTGGGATAATGAGAGAGAGAAATGAGAGTGCGTATGTGATAAGCAATTGAATCCCCATCAGAGACCAATGCCACTTGTCACATTATTTGAGTTTTGCCACATCATTGCTTATGTGGATGCTTAGTTGGCTTGCACCATTGGGTGACATGTGTCCCCCACTGGTTTGCTTTATTAGAGATATAGATGTAACAGGCCAAAGGTCAGCTTTAAAGGCAATCATTAAATAAACATTTATACTTAAAAACCATGTACATTTAATGATTTAAGAGTCAATCACGTGTATATGGGAAATGCCTGTTCAGTTATCCTATCAACTATTTTAATGCAAAACCTTTGAAAAATGAGTTTTCATGGGAAAACAAGTAAAATTAAATATGTAGAAAACCAAGAAAAAAAATTGAAACCTTCAAAAAAAAAGGTTATCATAATTAGGATATGTCTCTTCATTTACCCTATCAAATATTTTAAACACTATAAAGGATCATTTTAGTTTACTTGAAAACATCAACACTTCAATTAAAAAAAAAAACTTCATCCTAAAACAAATCGTCCAAAAACACTCACATTCTTCCTAGATGGCAAGGAAAACCTTCTACCACTGGTCGGATACTACTGATCTTAAAATCGAATTTTCAACCTGGTCACTCCAAGAACAGAGAAACGCTGAAGAACTCAACATAAAAGTTGCTATGGTTAGTGATAATTATTATAAACAAACCTGGAGTAGCATTGCACTACTGGATGAAGTTGCCTGTTCTACTCCAACAGAGTTTAAAGAAAAAGCAGAAGAGTTTATTACAAATTTGGTGAAACAGGATCAGAAAACCTGTGATATGCTAGCTGATCTACAAATTAAAACAAAAAATGAAATTGCATGGAAGAAGGCGAGAGAACGAGATATTCTAGGAAGTGTTAATTGTAATGTTTAATTTTTTATTTTTATTATTTTTCAAAATCATAATTTTGTAATACTATGGTTTAATATTGAATATTCAAAGTTTCAAAATCAGAATTTTGCAATTTCACTTTTACCAGTTTCAATAATAACAAAACAATTCCATTAGTCTTGTTCCAATGAATATTGTTGCAGAAATATCCATTAGTCTTGGTTATTGTTTAAAAAAGTTCAATTAAAAAGATTACAATTTTAAAGTTAAATATAAAGTCCTTTTATTGGTTAACAATTTTAATTTTAAATAAAAAGATGTGATCATTTTTGCACGAATTGACATAAACGTTTAAAATAACTGTCTATGATTGTAGGAGTGCTGTTTTATGACATTATCCTTAATCCCCATTTATTAGATAAGTAGATACTAATAGTAATTAACATTTTAATGAATCTGATCTGTTAAAAGAGCTGCAACCTTGGAGGTGCCCCAGAGTACGCAAAAAGCTGTTATGCAGCTCAAAACTTTAGGGACAGAGGCTGATCATTCTTCCTCGCAAAATCCAGTTGCCAAAATATCTAAAGTCAGAAGTCCAAAAGTAGTTGATCGACGATCATCTTCCAATCCATTGTCTGAGGTATAATATTGCTAACCTTAAGCCTGTTACATATTTAGGGGTATAGATTAAGAGGTAATGAGAACACCCAAAGTGAGTCAAAGGGGCTGAAAAAAGTTTACAGGGTGTGAACGAGCTGAGCAACTCAAGCTTGGTTAATAAAAGACTGAAACAAGGCAATTTTAAACGAGCTTCAACCCACGCCTAAAAAGGAGCTTATTTAGTAAACGAGCTTGAGCCTGTGGTTCACTTATCGAGCTCAAGCCGGCTCGCGTGGTTAAATGAGCTCACTGTTTATATAAATTATAATTAATATATTAAATATATTTTTTTAAATAATAATATCTACTATTTAAAAAATTATTATAAAAAATAATTTAATTATATTATAATATATAAAATGAGCCCACTGTTTATATAAATTATAATTAATATATTAAATATATTTTTTTAAATAATAATATCTACTATTTAAAAAATTATTATGAAAAATAATTTAATTATATTATAATATATAAAATAATAATTATTAAATCTATATATATGTAGAGGTGACTGAGAAATTTTTATAATTGCTTTTTATAATCATCATCACACTTCTCATCATCACACACTTCTCAAAAAATCTTGAAATCTCTCTCTCAACTCCCAACACCTATCATCATCATCATCATCATCATCATCATCATCATCATCATCATCATCATCATCTTCATCTTCATCTTCATCCATCTTCATTAATCTTCATCTTTAAAACAGAGGTTTGGATCTTTATCTTATCTATATATGTTCTTGATATTTGTGATGTTTTTGTGAAAAACAGAGGGTTGATTTGGGTATTTTGGTGATAAGTTTTTGATAATCAGTTCTTTGATAATCTGAATGCCACATGATGATGATAATAATCAGTTATTTGTGAAAAAACAGAGGGTTGATTTGGGTATTTTGGTTTCAGTTTTTGATAATCAGTTTTTGATAATCTGAATGTCGCATGATGATGATAATCAGCTACGTATAGTGAATCAGTTATTTGTGAAAAAACAGAGGGTTGATTTGGGTATTTTGGTTTCAGTTTTTGATAATCTGAATGCCGCATGATGATGATAATCAATTATTTGTGAATGTTTTTGTGAAAAAACAAAGGGTTGATTTGGATATTTTAGTTTCAGTTTTTGATAATCAGTTTTTGATAATGTCTTTGGTAATCAGTTTTTGATAATTTGAATGCCGCATGATGATGATAATCAATTATTTGTGAATGTTTTTGTGAAAAACAGAGGGTTGATTTGGGTATTTTGGTTTCAGTTTTTGATAATCAGTTTTTGATAATCTGAATGCCGCATCATGATGATAATCAGTTATTTGTGAATGTTTTTTGGGGAAAAAACAGAGGGTTGATTTTGATATTTTTGTTTCAGCTTTTGATAATTAGTTTTTGATAATGTCTTTGGTAACCAGTTTTTAATAATCTGAATGCCGCATGATGATGATAATCAGTTATTTGTGAATGTTTTTGTGAAAAACAGAGGGTTGATTTGGGTATTTTGGTTTCAGTTTTTGATAATCAGCTTTTGATAATCTGAATGCCGCATCATGATGATAATCAGTTATTTGTGAATCAGTTTTTGATAATCAGTTCTTTGATAATCTGAATGCCGCATAATGATGATAATCAGATATTTGTGAATGGGTTGATTTGAGTATTTTCATTTCAGTTTTTCAGGTTTGTTTGTGATGTTTTTGTTCTGTTTTGTTCTGTTTGTTTGTTTTGTTTTTGTTTTGCTTTGTTCTGTTTGTTTGTTTTGTTTTTGTTCTATGCTATCATAGTAGTATCAAAACAAGGTTTGTTTGTGATGTTTTTTGTGAAAATATTGTACAGAATGGCTGCTGATGTAAACATACGCAAAACACCAACTACGAAGGCGAGAACACTTGACAACCTCCTAGAAGATGGTGCGGTGCACATAAGGAAGTAATTGATCAGAACGATCAATTGCATATGAATGAATATAATCCCAGTGGCAGATATGTAATTAGCGAGTTCTGGAATTTCAAGGAAAATTGAAGAGCTACACTGGGGGTTATATTCATTCATATGAATGAATATAACCCCAGTGGCATATATGTAATTAGCTACACTGGAGTTATATTCATTCATATCTGCTACATTCCGAAGTGCACCTGTCAGTAAAGATCCACAATTGCTTGTGGTGGTATGACGTTTTGTCTCTGTATTGTATGTTACGGTCTTTTGTTATCGAGTCTGTAAGTTCCGTCAAGTCTACGAAGTTGGTATGACGTTTTGTCTCTGTATTGTATGTATTAAAAGTTGGTATGACGTTTGGTCTCTGTATTGTATTGTATGTTCGCACAAACCACAGGGATGCAAATTGCATTTTTCTCTTAATGTTAATAGGATCAAAGATATGGGCTTTATTGAATTGTTCAATGATATTTGGTTATTTAAATTAAGTCATCTTTTTGTTATTAGACAACATAAAATTAGGTCATGCTTTAATTTTAGACAACATATTATCAATTAGTTAGGTTATTTCTATGTCAAACCTTATCTAATAATTTATGATGGATCATTTGTTTAACATTGTTTTATAAAGATATGTAACCAAACACAAAGAATTTAAATAATATATTATAATATGTTTTTTAGTATTTGATTCCGATCGTTATTAGAACAAACCCGTGTATTCACACGGGTGTACACCTAGTTTTGATAATTACCCTACAAGATCTTTTGTAGAGTAATTTTGATAATTACCCTACGAGTAAATAATTACAAAAATGTCACTGCGTTTTTTTTTTTACTTTTTCATGTCTTTCGTATATTTTGTACGATAAAACTCTTTGTACGTGAACTCTTGATATAATAAGTTGTGTGGTAGGGTGGTTTTGCATATTCCCACACAGTTATCTTATATTTGGGGTTGTTTGTTTACCTCTTAATAGGCTCTTAATAGTTCAGACCTCTTACTGGTTCAACATTTAATGGTTCAGACTCTTTGTTTCGTGAGCAGAGATCTGAATGGTTCAGACATTTGCCTCTGAATGGTTAAGCATTATACTGAGCCTGAATGGTTAATACCTCAAATCTGAATTGGTCGGATATTTGCGTCTGAACGGTTAAGCATATAATGACTTTTAATGGTTCAAACCTATTACTGATTCAACACTTAATGGTTCAAACCTTTTACTGGTTTAGCACTTAACCATTCAGAAAGTGCCATACACTCTCTTAGAAGATAGTTATATCATTATCATTTGAAATTTTATCTCTTTCGACGATGGGTAATTCTTTATGTAATTTAAACTATTTGATGTGACATTTTTAGAGAGAAGTTCTTGATGAAACAACCCCCTTTTTAATACCAACTAGTGTAACATTCTGCGCTATGTGTGGGAATTTGGTCGGTATTGTTACGTTATCAGCACTTGCTATAGCAACGGGAAGAGAATACCCCAAAAAAATAAAGTCGATATGCCCAAAAGGATATGAACATGTCATTTACATCAATCTTAAACTATAAAAACGAATAGCGATGCCGGTTAGTAATACTAATATCGATACCAATGTTGATAGGTTGTAATCAGTACGGTTCTTAACGGTACCGGTATGATACCGACACTCGTATAGATTATGATACCACAGTTGCATATTCATCTTTTTTTTAAAGTTAATATAGAAAAATTAAACTACATGATATATTAAATATAACTAAAAAATATTTGCTTTTCTATAATAAAGTTTATTATGTCAGTTAAAAAAATAAGTAAATAATATAATAACAAAAAGTAAGTAAATGATATAATATAATATCAAAAAGCATGTTTCTAACAAATATGTGTTGAGAGAGAAATTAAAAAAAAAAAAAAAAAACAAACTCTAGTGGCGAAATCCAAAACTCAGAAGATAACTGGCTTAAAATTGAAAAGATAGAAAGAATGACTATTGCGCCGACGTTTAAGAATTAATACATATATATACAACTAGTTTAATACCCGTCCGTTGGACGGTTTACGCTAACAAAGTAACAAACAAAAATAATCTATATTGAGGATGTTTGAGATTATTTCTCCTTTTCTTCTTTTTCATCTCCTTTTTGAAAAAGTTACAACCATCTAACTACCCATTTTCTTCTTTTCAAACCACAAAAAACTCATTCTCAACACATTATCTAAACACTACAAAAATGACTTATTAACTTTTAAGAAGTCAAAAAGTTAAAAGAAGCTCAAAATAAGCAATCCCAAACACCCACATTAAATGGACACAAGTCTAAACAATATTATAAACAAAAGCACCATTTTTAATTTATAAAAGGAAAGCGAACGTGAAGAGTGTACAACCACAAAACAATATAAAATAAAAGTAATAGAGTGATAAAACATGAAATGGTGTCATTGTAATGCAAAAGTAAACGATTGACAACACTGGGCTAAAGTGTAATAACATTCAAACATGGTTTACTGACTCAATTTTTTCGGCTTTTGGATTGGCCTCTTTAACCTCAAAGGTGACCTCTTTTCAACTTGTTCACTTGATGCATGGTGCCCATTTGTCAAAGTTGGTGTATTTTTCGCATCGTCTACCGAGGCAACCTCATGTTACTTAATACTTCTAAATCTATCCCAAAAACAACCTTCACAGAAAGTCTTGCAATAATCTCGAACAATTTTAGCGTATACGGAATCACGGCCATAACCGCGTTTATGGAACTAACATAATACAAACAAAAAAATACATATATTATAAAATACTAAAAAACCTAAGTAAAAAACCAAGATCACTTATAATCATGTAAACTATAAAAACGAATAGCGATGCCGGTTAGTAATACTAATATCGATACCAATGTTGATAGGTTGTAATCAGTACGGTTCTTAACGGTACCGGTATGATACCGACACTCGTATAGATTATGATACCACAGTTGCATATTCATCTTTTTTTTAAAGTTAATATAGAAAAATTAAACTACATGATATATTAAATATAACTAAAAAATATTTGCTTTTTCTATAATAAAGTTTATTATGTCAGTTAAAAAAATAAGTAAATAATATAATAACAAAAAGTAAGTAAATGATATAATATAATATCAAAAAGCATGTTTCTAACAAATATGTGTTGAGAGAGAAATTAAAAAAAAAAACAAACTCTAGTGGCGAAATCCAAAACTCAGAAGATAACTGGCTTAAAATTGAAAAGATAGAAAGAATGACTATTGCGCCGATGTTTAAGAATTAATACATATATATACAATTAGTGGATTTAAGATGAGTTAGCAAACACTTACATTAGCCACTACAAATTTTTGTGTTCATGTATTTTTTTTCTTTACCTTAACCATGTTCATTACTGTATCGGTGTTTGATACTCGGTTGAAAACTGGTAGTACTGAAAACCAAATCTAACTAAAACATCTAAAACTAAAATAAATATTCTATTTTAAGATATTTAATTTAGGTGTAAGTGAGGAACCAGTATATAATTGTGATTATTATCAATCAATTTGGGTTTTTTATATTAGAAAACCCATTACGCTATGCATTTTTATTTTATTTGGACTATGGATTCTTTTCTATTTTATCTACAGACAAATCCCACATTGTTCGGTTTTGTTTTGTCCACAAAATACACTCGGGTATTATGAATGTCTCATCTTATATCACCAATGTGTTAATGGTGGCTTGGTGCAATGGTCGTGGACTATGAAAACTCCACAGTTGGGCTTGGTAAAGTGAGAGTAATACCTGGATGGGGTGACCTCTTAGGAAGTCTTTATTTAGGCCGTCAAAAACAAATTCGTTAACTCTTTAGACAAAATGAACAATATTTTATTCTACAAGAGGCTTGATGTTAAGTGTTACCCCTTTTGAAGTTAAGATCGGTTTGTGATTTTGTATATGATCAATCTTGTTAAAACTTTGGTTTCTCGGTTTGAAATCTAACTAAATTTAAGTTCAATTTTCAGTTCAGTATTTACCATTTTAAATTTGGTTCGGTTTGACAAGATTTTTTTTTAACAAAATTCTTGCCGGGTCTTTGTGCCACTTATGTGATGTGATGATGCTGAAGATAATGCGAATTACATCTTTATTTCATGTTTTAACGCAGCTTCTGTGTGGCAGGTTATGAGCTCATGGTGCAAGATTCCTTTAGCTTTTTTCACGATACGAGATGTTTTGGAATGCCATAAAAGAATCCCAGTTCATGGTCATCACAGGAAAATAATGCAAGTAATTATTTTGGTTACATGTTAGAGTATCTGGAAAGCTAGGAACAAACGCCTATTTGAAGATGAGCCGGTGAAGATTTCAAAGATTGTGGGTGAAGTTAAAACGTTAAGTTTTCTATGGATTTTTAGTAGGTCTAAATGTATTAAGCTAGAGTTAGATAAATGGTGTAAGTTTGATGTGTAATTTGTTGCTTGATGCCCACCTAGTGTCTTACTAGTGGGCTCGTTTTAATGAATAATGAAAGTTTTCGTTAAAAAAACAAAACCGAGGAACCCGGGAATCCAAATCCCGAATCAATACGAATTTTGTGATAGTGATTATGAAATAACAAAGGAAATATTTGATCACCTTTGTAGGTTATTGCAATAATTAATTATTTTATTCTTGTTCGTATATAATTTTTTTTGTAGGTTCCATTTTTAATTTGAAATTAGTGAATCATAATAAAACTGTATCATATTTTCGTAACTAATAAGTTATAGCTAGAGAGTTATAATATATATCAATAACCGACAATTAAACTTATAAATTAAGAAAAGTCAAATTAAATGATGTAACAAAGAACAGGAATACTTGAACCACATTGTCAAATATAAAGTGATTTGATGTGTGATGAAAGAAATCCTAAATAAAAACTTTTATCAAAGTGTTTATAATATTACATAACGTGTTGTGACGGGAAACCAACCTGTTTTGAAAGCAAAAACAACTAAAATAATTAAGAATCAGGTGGTTGATAACAATTTATGTTTCATTTACAGATTTTCGGTACAATAACATAAACTATTTATAAAACTCATAACTAAATTCAGTGATGCCACCGCTTCCCACCTTTAACCGTCCCCCGACAACTCACACTCCAAAAGAAATTCTAATTATCCAAGGCCGAGTACTCACCGAGTAGTCGTTACAAGGTAGGCTACCGATGCGACTTTCTTCAACTCCGCCTAATTACTCAGAATCGATCAAACGCAGTCAACCTCGACCAGAATCGGATCTA
Source organism: Helianthus annuus (assembly GCF_002127325.2). Taxonomy (NCBI): domain Eukaryota; kingdom Viridiplantae; phylum Streptophyta; class Magnoliopsida; order Asterales; family Asteraceae; genus Helianthus; species Helianthus annuus. Next base: position 104,230,759 of record NC_035446.2, read on the forward strand.
ATGGATCAACTCGGACCGAGTTTGACTTAAAAAAATAAAATAAAGCATAACTTCTGTGCGTATCATATTGAAAAATGAATATCATTTTCACGTATATTTAATTTTCGAAACTAATTTCTTTAAAATTTAACATGTTCGAGCACTCCCCGAGTATTCTGCGCCTAGGTCGAGTACTCTCAACTCTTGAACGACTGACTAGAGAGCACATAACGACTTTTGCACCCGTGGTTTTAATATATATTATTATAATATGATTTAATTGTGTTTCATTCTATCATGATTGAAAAATAATCACATGCAATACAAAGGATTTTTTTATTTTGAGAAGCATAGGAAAAATTTTCAAACTATTTGATCACTAATTAAATGATTAAAAGTAAACGTTGTTTCTGATTCCTTTTTAAGAAGCGAAAGGAAATTAAAGAAAAAGCTGTGTTTCGAAGGTTTTTTTTTTAACGGGACGAAGTTGAAAAGGTTTTATTATTTATGTTCTCAAGTTTTATTTTTTTTAAAAGAAGTGGAAAGAAATAACTATCATTGTTGATTTGTTTGAAGGTTAAAATTCTAATTTCATCATTTTTTTAATTCAATAACTTTTTAATATTATGCCATGAAATAGAGAATTTTATTAACTATAACTTCACTATAATATTGTTATAGTTTTTTTTATCTTTCTAAAAATAATATATTATTATGTAACATGTTAGTATTGTGATTATATAACCTGTAGGGTCATACAAACCGCTCGTCGTTCGTTCGGAAATTACTCGGAAAATATTCGTTTGATTTGAGGCCTATTTGTAAACGAGCCAAGCATGAGCAAAAGGTCTACTCGACTCGGTTAGGCTCGAATTATTATTTTTAATTAATATCGATATATATATATACATATGCATATACACATACATATATAAACACGTATATACATAAATATAAATTAAATTTATAGTTTTATACATACCAGTTTATTAGATTTTGGTCCACTATATACAAATTTACAACTATATCCATACTTATTAGCCCAATCACATCAAAAAAAAAATAAAAATAAAACCAAATCTAAATGTTAAATCCTAAACATGGTGTTTGATGGTATATTAGGGCTATACGCCCGTATACATGGTGTTATTCAAGAACTATACACCCTATATTAGAGCTATAAAACCCTTAAGATTATCCACAACAATAAACCTGGTTCAAAATCCAGATTGTCTAGTCAGCATATCACATCATTCCAAACCACAATCATTTCAAATCTTACTTTTTTCTCCAACAATAAACCATTTTAATTTTTAAACCACTCCAAACCTCTACATTATTACTTACTTTTCATTTTATTTAAATTATATCTATTTTATGTAATCATTTTTTATTTTATTTAATTAATAATTATAATTATTTTTTATTATTAAATAAATATAAAAAAAACTCATAACAATATAATTAGCGAATTATTTAACCATCACTAGTGCTCTAGTGGTGGGTACGAGTATTTAAGTTCCACCTAGGGTGGATCCAGATGAGTTTTCTCCTCCAGGTCTCGGGTTCGAGTATGAATGATAGGGGTTTCTCATTGAGGGATTTTAAATTGGGGATCTATTGTGTGAAAGAGCTCTCTAGCGCGGACCCGGTTAAGACAACATATGATAGACCTCCCGACATTCGTGAGTAATCCACACCTTTCAAAAAAAGCTAATTTTTATTTTTTTTATTTTTTTTCCTTATCTGGTATTTTTATTTAATTATAAATTACCATATTATAAATTAGGAAGATGTTGATGCTTTATGGAATATACTCTATGCATAGGGAGTCTTTAAAAAAAAAATTCTAATTTTTCACTTCTAACCTAATGGTTTACATTTTTTGCATTTTAAACTTTTTTTGTTTGTCTTTTTTTTTATTTACTTTTAACACAAATCTTTTCATTTTTTTCAATTTAACCCCAACACATTTTTATTTTCAACTTTGATCCACGTATTTACATCTTTTGCAAATTTTGTGTTTTACGTTTCGTTCTAATTTTGCGAGTAAACACATCGTAACGTATGTGTGGGTTTAAAAGTTTTTTTTTTTGACAATTTTTTCCCATTTGACAAGACCGTCACAACGCGTTTATTTTCCCTGTTTGACAGGTTCGTCACAACGCGCGTGGTCTTAGATCGACTTAGTTACTCTTTTATATTTTTACATTTCGGTCTAATTTCTTCGCATTAACATGTCGCAACTGGCATACTTGGTTCAACGATTTTACGTATGCTTTTCGTTCGGTGTTATTTTTTCCTTTTTATTTATTTTGTTACGAGTTTTTCCGGTGTTGCTGGTCGCTTGTAGTTGTGTAGCATTAGTGCTACTTGGCACGGTCTATGCTCCCGCCGTAACGCGAGGGCCCTTAATACTAGTTCAGGTAAAATAGTAAGATAAAAAAAATATTTAATTCTTACAACGTTGTGTTTGGGTTTAATTATCTTGTCTTGTTTAGGTTTCATTATCTGGTGTGTTAATTTTAATTATCTAATCTTGTTTAGGATTAATTATCTGGTGTGTTTAGGTCTAATTGTGTGGTATGTTTAGGTTTAATTGTGTGGTTTATATAATGTTTTTAGTTTTAATAAATTTGGTTTTTTTAGTTTGTATTATTTTTATTTTATGTATTTGTTTTTTTTAAGATTTATATTATTTTAGGTTGTATTTTATTAAAATTAAACAATGTTAAGGTTTTTCTAATTCCTAGTCATCCTCCTTCAACAAGGCGGTCCGATGATCTTGTGGTTTGATGAGCGAACCATCTCCAACGGACCAACCGTTAAAGATGCTTTAAAGAAATGTATGTATAACATCCCCTGTCTCGTATTCAAAAGTTACATGTATTTTATTTTCCATAGTTTTTATCTAATATTTAAAAGTTACTTGTATCCTATATTTTCACAGTTTATATCCGAGTGAAAAGATCAGATAGGAAGTTTATTTTGGCTAGCAAGTGTAGAAAGCAATAGGATTAAGACATGTGGCAATATTTAAAATAAAGAAAAAGGGTATTTTAGTCAATCCAATCATTTCTTCTTCCTTTTCAAAACTCAGTAACTTCAAAACCCATCATTTTCAACCATTTCTTCACTTTCTATCTCAATAATCACTACATTATAGTGCGATTTTCATCACCAATCAATGATTCAAACACCCGATCAACGTGTTCTTCAGCTTTTTTGAAGAAAACCCAGTTTAATTTCATAAAAAATCTCGTTTTTCCGGTGATTTTGGAGATAATCACTCGATTCGTTCGATTCGAGCGCTGATAAGTATTTCAATCATTCAAACTTCATGAATTGTTGAAGAAATCACTTCGATCCATGTAAGAAATTCTTTAGTTTCATTTTTACGATCTGGGTTTTTGATTTAGTCATTGCGTTTTACGATCTTGGCGGGGGTCCGGGGGCAGCGCCCCTGATAGCGGGGTCCCAGGAGCGGCAGCCCCTGGCGGGGTCCAATTGCCTCTGGAAAACTGCATTCGTAGACAGTTTTTTATCTCCTGCTTCCTGGTTCAGACAATTCACATACAAAACTGCATTCGTAGACAGTGTTTCTGGTTCTGTAAACAACAGGTTCTGGTCATTGCGTTTTAGTTAGATTCTGGTTCTGTGAACAACAGTTTCTGGTAATTGCGTTTTAGACAGTTTCTGGTTCTGTGAACAACAGTTTCTGGTCATTGCGTTTTAGAAATAAAACATTTTTGAAGTGTTTTTACTCATTGCGTTTTAGGTAAACACATTTTTATGTGTATTCAGTTCATTGCGTTTTAGAGAGAACAGGTTCTTTTGTGTTTTTAGGCCATTGCGTTTTAGAAATAAGACATTTTTAAGTGTTTTGGGTGCATTGCGTTTTAGGTAAAACACATTCAGTCCATTGCGTTTTAGAAAGTACACTTTCTTTTGTGTTTTTAGGCTATTGCGTTTTAGAAATAAGACATTTATTTGTGTTTTCTGGTCATTGCGTTTTAGAAATATGGCATTTCTTTGTGTTTTTGGTGCGTTGTGTTTTAGAAAAAGTCATTTTTTTACGTTTTTTTTTTCATTGCGTTTTACGCAACTGGGTTTTCTCTATTGCGTTTTACGCAACTGGGTTTTCAAAATTTTTTTCGAAAATATAGCAATAGTATACTCGTTTTAAAGATAAAAAACGCTCGTTTTTTGGTGCAATTTTTGTAAAAAAAATAATGTCGTATGAAAAAGTTATGAATGTTTAAAAAATGGGGGGATTAGAGGAGAGAGAAACTATTGTGCTGGATTGACTAAAATGCCCCTAACAAACCCACGCGCCTCTTTTTTTTTGCTTCAATTTCATTCATTTAATCTTAGCCCTTGATTAACTAAATGGATGGTCAAGATAACTTCCTAGCCTTCCTAACTAAATAAACTTCCTATTGTATCACCTTATATCCGAATATATAAAGACAAAACACAAATAACAACTTGGTGACTTGATACTTGGTTTTCAAATTTATAAGACTTCAAAGTAACATTTTAAATGTTTGAGTTATCCATTAAAGTAACACTTTTTAGTTTTTATCTGAACTAATAAAAACAAGAGACCACAGTGGGCGGACGTATCTCTTGATAAGGGGTAACCCTTGTTGCCTCTTAACGCTCCGACGCTAGTGTAAATTTTGGATAAATTTGACGTTTTTTCGATTTCGTTACCCTTTTTTCTTGAAACATTACCCCTATAAAAATATTCTAGATCCGCCACTATAATATGGTAGATTCTTACATTATTATCTTTTGAGAATCTTGATGTCTTTCAACTACGGGTAATTTGTAGTTTGATTTATTTATGGTAACATTTCTGTAGAGAAGTGCTTATAGCATCCACAAAGTTTGTTAAAGTCTAAAACCCAAACTCGTTACATCCTTCTAAACCTCAATCATTTCAATCCATTTTTTTCTTTAACACAAAACTATCTAGATCCAAACCTCCATATCACACTCCATTTTACGCTAAAAAAGTCATGTGTGTATGCGGTCCCTACTAAACCAAACCGGACCACCAAAGTCAATCTCCTATAACAGGGGGATGGTCCAGAATTGGTGGTTTGGTTTTGGACGTGCGTTTTGGACTTCCTATTGTGAATGCTCTTAGTAAAACAAAGTCTTGATGAATACCAATGAATAGATGAAAGGTGAATTTGTAAACACTCGCATTAAACACTATAAACTTTTCGGTCTCCTGTATTGGTTTTTCTTTCATCTTAACCTTGTTCATAATTGTAGGAGTGTTTATGGTTTAGGTAAAAGCGATTAAACAAAAAACAAATCAAATTAAACCTAAACCATTTAATACCAAATTGCATATTAATTTTCGGTTTTAAGCAATTTAATCCAGGTTAAACTAGGGAATATCTTGGGAGGGGGAGATCTTGTGTTCAAGTCCAATAGACGACAGGAGTAAAGAAATTTATTGTAAAAAAAAACAAACTAGGGAACACATATTTATATATACACATATATTTCTTATTCATTCGATTTTATTCTCAAGAACATTAATTCACCTATATATTCAAATTTGAAAGACATGAATAGTAACATCAATAACTGATTAGCAAATGGTATCGGGTACCGGTATCGGTATCCGATTTACCAAACCAGTGTATTTTCGGTAGCGCTTCCGCACCGGCTGATTAGCAAATGGTATCGGGTACTGATTAGCAACATCACCTACATACTAAAATTTGAAAGAAATGAATAGTAACATCAATAACTGATTAGCAAATGGTATCGGGTACCGGTATCGGTATCCGATTTACCAAACCAGTGTATTTTCGGTACCGCTTCGGCACCGGCTGATTAGCAAATGGTATCGGGTACTGGTATCGGTACCCGATTTACCAAACCAGTGTATTTTCGGTACCGATTCGGCACCGGTTTTTACCCTCAAATACCGGTGTCGTACCAGTACCGACCGGTACCGAACCGTACCGTATCAGTTATATTCGGTACCGGTACCCACTTTCGAGGATTTCAGTAACGGTATTTTCGGTACCGGTTGGTACCGAGCTCATCAAATCCTGTAGCAACACAACAATGCAAGTAATTTGCTTTAAATTAAATCAGCAAATTAACTCTATTACATTTTACAACTTCCGTAAACAGTGGTTTATTTTTTTTTTCTTTTTGACTTTTTTGCCTTTTTGGGTCAAACCAATTTACGATTTTGTCCCGCTTTAAAATTACGATTTTGCCATCAGTTTAAAATTAAGTTTTTACCACCAGTTCAAAATAAAATTATGTTCAATTCAAAATTACGATTTTGCCCCGTTTAAATTTACAGTTTCGCCATTAGTTTTGTTTTCTTCCTCCGAGCTAAATTACGATTTTGCCCTCAATTTAAATTTACATTTTTGTCATTGTTTTTGTTTGCTTTCTCTGTCAAATTACGATTTTGCCCCCAGTGTATAACTACAGACACAAGATGGAGGAGTGAGTAGTGCCAGGCAGTTGCCTGGAACTCCCCCATTGGCTCAACCAATTTACAATTTTATCACCGCTTTAAAATTACGATTTTGCCATCAGTTCAAAATTACGTGTTTACCCCCAGTTCAAAATAAAATCATGCTTTTGCCCCAAACTAAAAATTACAATTTTGCCCTCGGTTAAAAATTACGATTTTGACCCGTTTAAATTTACAGTTTTGCCATTATTTTTGTTTTTTTTCCTCCGACCCAAATTACGATTTGGCCCTCAATTTAAATTTACATTTTTGGCATCGTTTTTCTTTGCTTTCCCAGTCAAATTACGATTTTGTCCCCAGTGTAAAATTACAGTTATGCCATCTTTTTAGTTTTTTTTTTTAGAAAACTGTGGTAGTGCTTTATTTTAATTATTTGACTCGGTGTAATTTTTATTCATGTTAGGCGACTTCTGGCACACGCTTATTTATCCTGAAAAATAACAATTTTGCCCCCAGTTTAAAATTACAGTTTTTCTATCTTTTTGTTTTTCTTAAGCAAATTTATTTGGTTGACTCAGTGTAATTTTTTTGAGATCATGTTATTAGTATGTACAGGTAACCAAAACACAGACGAACATGTTATGATAGAGAACTATTTGGCTTAGTGCCCCGCAACGCGGGCGGGGCAAACCCCTAGTTAATGTTAGTTATCAATCTAACTAGTTGATTTTCTGCCTGATGTGTGTCGGTGTGTATATAATTTTTGATATATATTTAAGCCCTTTTTACACTTTTAGCCAAGTTTTAAATTTATAAAACACGATATTTACTAACACTAAACACACATATGGGCAAGTGCACCCATCGTGGACGTAGTATAGTGTTGGTAAGATACCGAGGTCGTCCAAGGACACAAGAGCTTTTAATACCGGTTTATCCTCAACGTCTAATCAAATCAAAAAGTTAGAAAAATGTTTTAAACTAAGAAAAATAAAAACTAACTAAATGCTGAAAAATAAAATAAAATAAAAACAGATAGACAAGATGAATCACTTGGATCCGACAAGTGTATTAGTATAACCTTTGATTATTTTCGCACTTTTGCACTTGTTTAAGAGATTATCTTAGTTATTGTAGTAGGCCCCTTTTTCGGAGGTGACGTTACCCTCAACCCAGTAGTTTGAGTCAGCAAGGATACAATCCTAAAGGGTTGGATTATTGAAAGATAATGAATTAAGTTATTAATGCAAATTATGGTAGGCCCCGCTTTTGGCGGTGACGTTACCCTCGGCTAAGTAGTCTGAGTCAGCAGGGATACAGTCCTAAATAGCCGGGTTATAGTATTAATAGTAGTTAGCTTATGAGGGGGTCAAAGAGTTTGGATCCCCGCCATCCAATACCTATGGGCATTGAAGGAGATCCTACTAAATTTGACCCAGGTCCCAAGCAGGACCTCTAAACGCTGAACAAGGGCAAGACCCTTACCAAACCGTTCCCTTAACCCCCGACCAGGTAGCCAACATACCTCCATATAGACCGTGGAGATATGAATGGTGAAAATCTTTTATTTTATATAGACAGTAAAATAATGCCAAGACACCACGGACAAACGATAAGGAAAGATCACCTTCAACATAAGTAACTAGTTATTAAAGTCATTAATACAAAACCAAATAAAAAGTGCAAAAGATTAAAAATAAAAAGTATTATACTAAACACTTGTCTTCACCAAGTGATGTAAGAGACTTAGGCAAACATGGCCTTGATTGTCAAGAACTCTTACGATCAATCTTGGATCCCGAGACGACTCACACACTCTATGATGGACAATGGATGATGGTGGTGGATGATGGTGTTATGGTGGTGGTGGGTGGTGGATGAAGTGTGAGAGAGGTGGTGTGCCAAGGGATGAGAGAGAATGAAGCCAAGCTCCTCTATTTATAGGCTGAACAGAACGCTGGACACGGCCCCGTGTTCGCTGAACACGGCCCCGTGCCCGTCTGACATTCTCTCTCTTCATTAATTGTAATTGCGAATTACAATTAATGCGCCTGCTGTACTTTCAACACGCCCCCGTGTCCGCTGGGCACGGCCCCGTGGTGAGCAATGGAAGCTTCTACTGGTTTGTCTTTTCTGCTGCTTCCTGGGCACGCCCCCGTGTTCACTGGACACGGGGCGTGTTCAGGCTCTGTTTCTCTTCTCTTTGTCTTGGGAGGTGCCGTTGAGGGTCCGGGCAGTTCACTTTTGTTCCTTTTCTTGTATTTATGGTAGATTTAGTAGTCTTTTTGCTTCTTTTGTGATTTTGAGCTCATTTCATCCTGAAAATACAAAAGGAAGACAAAAACACTCTTTTTCCAACATTAGTACTTAAAAAGGGTTAGTTTTATGCCTTAATTGATGTGTTTTATATGTTGCATTTTACACACATCAAATACCCCCACACTTGAACTTTTGCTTGTCCTCAAGCAAAACTCTTTTAATGTGGCTTACACTCCCAAATGGAATAGGTAGAAGAGAAGTTTTTCAACTTGTCCTAGAGTGTCGGGAATCCAAGGTTTGTATAGGTTCTATTTTTATTTTATTTACAATCTTATTCGTCATGGTTTATTTTGAACTTTTCATAAGATAAACTACTTAATTTGGCATAGCATGCCTTATTAAAATTCCATTTATATACAAGTTCACATACCTCACGGGAGATCACTCAATCACTCGGCCGAAGGTGTATATTTAAGTGAATCGCTCGAGAGCGGCACGGATTTACACTTTCCATATGCTTGCCAAGCGATCAGTCCTCCTCCTTTTTAACTTTTACCTTTGTAAATATCAAGAGGTCTTTTTGGGGTGAAGGCTTGGGTTTAAAGGTGGGTGGTTGGTTAGTGGTTAGTAAAAAGGGCGAAAAATCGTAACAAGTGTCGGTTTTCGTAAAATACCTTATTTTTGGTGACATTTATTTTTGAAGTATTTCTCCAAACAAGCTTTTTGTAGCTTATGTTTGTTTTTGACTTCATCATTTTTTTTTTTTTTTTTTTTTTCCGTCACGTAAAGGGTATGTTTACGAAAAACCGAGTATGTTACTAAAATAAAGGTGAAAAAATGAAAAAGGTTTTTGGTGGGTAGAAAATTGTTTTGGGGGTAATGAAATGAAAGGTTTAGGCTCAAAGGGGTTTTCTAGGGGGATTTTGGGTAGGTAAAAAAAATGAAAAATAATGGTTTTGAGAAAAAAAAAAAAATAGTTAGTCCTAATGCCTCCATCATTTACTTACTTGGGTTTAAGTTGATAAGGACCGGGAATGTATCGTCGTGGCAAGTTCTAGATTTGTAAAGACCGAGCGGCTATTCACACAAGAAACGAAAAATGAGCATTTAATCTAAATATGTGTATTTTTATGCTCAATAAAGGCTCAAAACTCACTTTTTGTGGGAATGGGTTTTTAATGTGACCAAGCATATATAATCGAATTTTAGCTAGACTTGTTATACCGTTTCATAATTTTCTTATGTTAGTTCTTTTTATCACGACGCTATCGGTTGTAAGTTTGTAAAAATATAACCCTTTTATAACTTGTTATTCCCAACTTAAACTAAGACAAGTAAATAAAAAAATGAAAAAGTTTTTGAAAAAAAAATTTGGGGTGTTTAGCGGTTCCAATAGAGTTTTGTGTAAGGCTTGTTTTAGGATTTTGCAAAAATTTCAAGGTTTTAGCATCCCCCCCACACTTAAATTACACATTGTCCTCAATGTGTCCAAAAATAGAGTTTTTGGTTGATTAGAATATGTAAAAGTGTGTTTAAAAACAAAGATTTGTGTTACTGGCACTCTGGACACGGCCCCGTGTTGACCGGGCACGGCCCCGTGGTGAAGTGCCAGTAACGAAAATTATAGAATTGAAACAGAAGCCTGGACACGGGGGCGTGTTCGCTGAACACGGCCCGTGTCCAGTTACCTGAACTGGGTGATTTCCTGCAGGGGGCTCAGCACGGGGCCGTGTTGGTTGGGCACGGCCCGTGTGGAGCCTTCTGTTATGGAGATTTTTGTCGGTTTGTTCTGTTCTTCTGCATGGTTCCATTTTTTCTCGTTCCCTTTTTTCATCCATTACCACCATGAGTCCATAAATCATAAAAACCATCATAACATTGCTAATAGAGAGATTACATATAAAGATAAAAATTACATAGATAGTAAGCTTATGGAGTTCTAGCCCTATGTTTTATTTTAATTTTAGCAAAATTTCCAAGAATCTACTGATCCTGGTTAGACAAGGCTTTGTAGAGCTCCAACTTTCGGATGCGTTTCTCCTCATATGTCGGCAAGCCATTCCTCTACCTCCCTTGGAAGGAGGAAGGAAGGCTCGTTTGCATTTGTTTGAGGAGTTTCAACTTCCGCCGGGACTTCTTGTGGGATTTCCATAGGAGGTTCCGCGGGGATGTCTCCCCACCCGGTAGGGTTGTTAATACCGAGTGCTAAGTTCCAGTCTTGTTGTGGAAGGACTGGTTCCATAGGAGGTGCCACCAAAATGTTTAACCTTTGGTGCAAAAGGTTAATCTCTTGGAAGCTGCTTTCCAATCCCATCGTAAGATCGTTGATACGGTCAATGAGGACCTCCTCTACGGACGTCATTTCGTCGAGAGCCTCTCTTAGTGCTATCACGTAGTGCACAAGTGTGGCTTCAACGGAGGGTCTCCTTCCCCTTCGGCTGTTTGAGGAATGCACGGATGATGTTTCGCTGTTTTCACTCGCCATTCTACGAAAAATAAACCAAAAATAGTTTATAAGACGAAAACAGTTTCTGGACACGGCCCCGTGCTCACTGAGCACGGCCCCGTGTTCATCTTTCTGCAGAATTTTTGGAGCAAGGAACCTTGGGTTTTCGAGTTATTTTCTGAGTTTGTGCAAGCTTTTTGACAGTAAATAACTCTAAACAATGTTGCATAACATGTTTTTACCAAGATTCCATGATCAAAACTCCTTGTTTCCTACCATAAAGATTGAAAATTCAAACTTTTCATGGTGGCTTTTGAAGAAAGATGAAGAAGAAGGAAATGTCTAGAAGAGGAAAGGACAAGATGAGTTGTTGGAAACTTCTTTTAGACTTACCTAGGATTGTTTGAGAGAAGATTCCTTCAAATCTCTGTCCCCAAGTTGGTCCAAATGTGCAGGATTTTTGGCTGCATTTATAGAAAATGACAGCCTGCTGGACACGGCCCCGTGTTCGCTGAACACGGCCCCGTGTGCAGAGAAAATTCTGACACAGTTTGTCCGTATTCTGACGTCATGATCAGAAGGGAATCTTTTGATGGACACGGGGGCGTGTTGGCCGAACACGGCCCCGTGTCGGAAAGCTGATTTATGAAGTTTTGTCTTTTCTAAGGCGCTTACTTATATCGGGTGGCTCCTGACTTGTTGGAACAACCCCAAAGTGCCTAAGATACCTTAATTGTCCTATACTAAGGCGAGAACGCAAGAGGTTGTCGGTGAGGGTAATTCCTATTTTCATTCTAGGTGGACAAGTCCAACCCTTTCCCGGGCTCTCGTTAAAGAAGGTGTATGCCGAATCGCTCAGGTCTATGTATGCACCGAACGAGGTCGATGGGGAGTCCTTCACGGCACAATCGGCACAGGGACGACTATCGTCCATGTCTTGTCTAGGAAGAAAGGTATTTTCGGGAGCAACGAGGTTGTCAGAATGCGGTTCCAACATTTCCTCATGGTCATTGTCTTGGGATGGATCTAAGAAATCCTTCCTAAGTTCTTTTGACCAATTTAGAAGTAGCTCTTCTAGTTGAAATAGCTCGTCAAGGAGCATATCTCCTAGAATATCCGGTTGGGCGCATTCGAGGGAGAAATAGTGTTTATTTTTACTTTCGCCCCTCTTAAGGCTACAAGGAATTGGTGGGTCTATATAGTGTGGCCTATAAGTGAGGAAGAAACATTTTAATTCCTCGTGTTCGCCTCCACATATTTGACACCACAAACCATAAGAGTGCCGAAAGTAAAAAGAATCACTATCACTCATGTTTGTATCAGAAGTTACCAACCGCCGGGATCAAACGGTTCTGTTTTCAGCAACTGAATCTTGGGCACGGGGGCGTGTTGAGTGGACACGGCCCCGTGTTCAGCCTACTGTCTGATATAAAACAGGATTGCCAGTTCCAATGATTGGGCACGGGGGCGTGTTCAGCGGGCACGGCCCCGTGCTGAGCTCTGCAGAAGCTGAAAAATCTAAAAAAAAATCCTAAAAAATTAAAGAAAAATAAAAAGATGATTAGGCCGTTGATTCCTAACTTTCTTAAAATCCTTGTGTCCCCGGCAGCGGCGCCAAAAACTTGATGTGTGTCGGTGTGTATATAATTTTTGATATATATTTAAGCCCTTTTTACACTTTTAGCCAAGTTTTAAATTTATAAAACACGATATTTACTAACACTAAACACACATATGGGCAAGTGCACCCATCGTGGACGTAGTATAGTGTTGGTAAGATACCGAGGTCGTCCAAGGACACAAGAGCTTTTAATACCGGTTTATCCTCAACGTCTAATCAAATCAAAAAGTTAGAAAAATGTTTTAAACTAAGAAAAATAAAAACTAACTAAATGCTGAAAAATAAAATAAAATAAAAACAGATAGACAAGATGAATCACTTGGATCCGACAAGTGTATTAGTATAACCTTTGATTATTTTCGCACTTTTGCACTTGTTTAAGAGATTATCTTAGTTATTGTAGTAGGCCCCTTTTTCGGAGGTGACGTTACCCTCAACCCAGTAGTTTGAGTCAGCAAGGATACAATCCTAAAGGGTTGGATTATTGAAAGATAATGAATTAAGTTATTAATGCAAATTATGGTAGGCCCCGCTTTTGGCGGTGACGTTACCCTCGGCTAAGTAGTCTGAGTCAGCAGGGATACAGTCCTAAATAGCCGGGTTATAGTATTAATAGTAGTTAGCTTATGAGGGGGTCAAAGAGTTTGGATCCCCGCCATCCAATACCTATGGGCATTGAAGGAGATCCTACTAAATTTGACCCAGGTCCCAAGCAGGACCTCTAAACGCTGAACAAGGGCAAGACCCTTACCAAACCGTTCCCTTAACCCCCGACCAGGTAGCCAACATACCTCCATATAGACCGTGGAGATATGAATGGTGAAAATCTTTTATTTTATATAGACAGTAAAATAATGCCAAGACACCACGGACAAACGATAAGGAAAGATCACCTTCAACATAAGTAACTAGTTATTAAAGTCATTAATACAAAACCAAATAAAAAGTGCAAAAGATTAAAAATAAAAAGTATTATACTAAACACTTGTCTTCACCAAGTGATGTAAGAGACTTAGGCAAACATGGCCTTGATTGTCAAGAACTCTTACGATCAATCTTGGATCCCGAGACGACTCACACACTCTATGATGGACAATGGATGATGGTGGTGGATGATGGTGTTATGGTGGTGGTGGGTGGTGGATGAAGTGTGAGAGAGGTGGTGTGCCAAGGGATGAGAGAGAATGAAGCCAAGCTCCTCTATTTATAGGCTGAACAGAACGCTGGACACGGCCCCGTGTTCGCTGAACACGGCCCCGTGCCCGTCTGACATTCTCTCTCTTCATTAATTGTAATTGCGAATTACAATTAATGCGCCTGCTGTACTTTCAACACGCCCCCGTGTCCGCTGGGCACGGCCCCGTGGTGAGCAATGGAAGCTTCTACTGGTTTGTCTTTTCTGCTGCTTCCTGGGCACGCCCCCGTGTTCACTGGACACGGGGCGTGTTCAGGCTCTGTTTCTCTTCTCTTTGTCTTGGGAGGTGCCGTTGAGGGTCCGGGCAGTTCACTTTTGTTCCTTTTCTTGTATTTATGGTAGATTTAGTAGTCTTTTTGCTTCTTTTGTGATTTTGAGCTCATTTCATCCTGAAAATACAAAAGGAAGACAAAAACACTCTTTTTCCAACATTAGTACTTAAAAAGGGTTAGTTTTATGCCTTAATTGATGTGTTTTATATGTTGCATTTTACACACATCACTGCCCGCGCGTTGCGGCGGGGACCCAATGACTGCAAAACGCGTGTCAGCAACGACAAGCAGATACCGAATATCAAAACATAAATAAAAATGATGTGGTAAGTATAGTCACCCCGTCCTAAAAAACGATTTGAAATAACCTAATATATAATAATAGGACCCACACGTCCTACATGTTGGAAATTCGATTGTATTCAGTTCAGTTATTACGGTGCTATCACATTAAAATATGGATGAGCTCGGTACCGGTAACGGCACCGAAAGTACCAATCCGGAAAATCATAGAAATTAGGTACTGGCACCGAAAATGCTCGGTACAATACGGTATGGTATTTGAAGGTAAAAATCAATAAATTCAGGTATAGTGCTAGACCGGTGTCGAACCGAAAGTAACGATTCTGAAAACGCCAAAAGGTGGGTACCAAATTGGCACCGAGAATGATTTGGTATAGTAAATTTGGTACCGATACGATTTTCAGTTTGATTACAGGATTTGATACGATTTGCTCATCAATAATCTAAATATCTAAGTTAATTTTACATGCTATAATTCATTCATTATAGAAAAAGACAAAAAAGAAAGCAAAATAAGTTGTTGTGTATATAAAACCTCATTCAAACAAAATACAGTTTACTTACTGTGTGTATGAAAAGTAATCTAAACGGTGCAATTACTTGCATTGCTACAAGATTTGATGAGCTCGGTACCAACCGGTACCGAAAATACCGTTTCCGAAATCCCCAAAAGTGGGTACCGGTACCGAATACACCTCCGTTACCAAAATCTCCAAAAGTGGGTACCGGTACCGAATATACCTGGTACGGTACGGTTCGGTACCGGTCGGTACTGGTACGACACTGGTATTTGAGGGTAAAAATCGAGGAATACCAGTGTCGAATCGGTACTAAAAATACACCCGATTTAGTAAATTTGTAGATTCTATTTTTTAATATATAAATGTTACTATTCATTTAATTGGATTTTTAATATATAGGTAAAAGTAATATAAGAAGCACTAAGGTTATCTTCACTGTATATTTTAATGATAAGTTGATTTGACGTTAAACAATCACTTTATATTTGAATGATAAGTTGATTTGACGTTAGACAATAACAAAAAGTCCCGGGCTATTTACACACCCTCTTTGGTCTATTCGTACACCCTAAAACGTCCCGCTTTGGTCAAAGCGGTGCGCTTTATGTTAAAGTAATAGACAAGGGTTGCGCATGTCAGTCTGGTGACCTCGTACCGAAGCGCCCCGCTTTGGTCAAAGCGGGGCGTTTTGGGCTGTCTGTTTATTTTTGCGGGAAAAAGTGAGGTTTTTGGTTAAAAAATAGGTTGTTGGTTTGTTGTTTGATTGTATTTGGTTATGTTTTTTGTTGAAAAGTTGTAGATTTTTGTTTTATTTTTATAAAACATATATAATTTAAAGTTGATTTAAAGTTATTTTATTTTTACAAAACATATATAATTTT
Organism: Helianthus annuus; assembly: GCF_002127325.2. Taxonomy (NCBI): domain Eukaryota; kingdom Viridiplantae; phylum Streptophyta; class Magnoliopsida; order Asterales; family Asteraceae; genus Helianthus; species Helianthus annuus. The sequence continues at coordinate 104,246,699 of NC_035446.2, forward strand.
TTTATTTTTTAAAAATCAATTTAATTCAAAACATATATATATATATATATATATATATATATACTGGGTTATAACCCCGTGTATTACACGGGTTGAATAAATGAATTTTATATACTAAATAATAAAACAATATATCTTTAAAAACCTCCTTTATCGCATGATTTGAGATGATTATTGAAAAGAAGATACAATGGTCAAACATGTTATTCAAGAAGCAAATAAGCAAATTTGAGTGGTAAAATATAAATTATATTTATAAAACCCTTAAAAATTATGTAATAAAATCAATATAATAATTTTTTTAATAATGAAAATAAAAAAAGAGTAAATTGCCAAAATCGTCTCTGAGGTTTGGGATTTTTTGTCAAAAATGTCTCTGAGATTTGGGATTTTTTGTCATTTTCATCCAAATGTTTGATAGAAAAAATAAAGCAAATTAGATATTTGGATGAAAATGACAAAAAGTCCCGAAAGTGAAGGGCTATATTGTAAAAAAAATTGTTTTTGGATAAAAATGGCAAACATGCCCAAGCTACAGGGACGATTTTGGCAATTTACTCAAATAAAAATAAATAAATGATATATTATCACAAAGTTTTGTTTTGTTGATAAATAATTTGGCTATTTAAAAATCTCTTAAATTAACAATTTAAATTTAAGGATAATATTTTATTAGAAAAATAGAAGTATTTTATTCGACATTTAAAGCAGGATAAGATTTAATATTTTTTCTATTTAGTTAATATAAGTGTTATGGGTCATTTTCTGAGTATACATATCCTGACTAATATCCCGCTTGTAATTGTTTATTTATGACCAGGATGCTGGACGAGGATATTGCTAACATCCCGGGCGATATCCTGAGGTTGAGTAAATTAAACACGTGCAGGTTAATGGTTATAAGCTACTAACGGTCATCAGGACTTCTTCTCCTAAAGACTCGGGCGAATTTGTTATGAGGAAGCCGTTGAAGCCGAAAGACTTGGTCCTCAACGTTCAAGTGGGAATATTCGTTGGATCCCGGGAGTTTAGGATAGTTTGTTATATTATCTTTACTATAAATAGATGTGGTGGATCAGTTTAAGGCACACACTTTTTTACACGAACACTTCCATACACTCTTGCTCTCTAGCTCACAGCAATCACTACACTTGTACTCAGATCACATTGTAACACTTAGTCGATCCGCACCACATCCTGCACTGTATCCTGATTTTTGAAGCAATAAGAAGAACAAGGCAGCTGCGATTGTCAGCTCCCGAGGTTTTATGCCGGCGATCTAGATTGATCAAGGGCTTTCCTCGTACATCTCGTGTTATTTACTTTACTTTTTGCTCATTGTTTGATCAATAATACAGCTCAATATCTTGAGCCGTATCTTGAACACTGATTTTATAAACAACTTAACAAGCACATTTTCAGCAACACTTTCCAGCACACTACCTCACTTAACTAATTTGATCACTAAATTGCTTAGGTAATTTTTGACCAAAACAGTTTGGCGCCCACCGTGGGGCAAGTGGTGCTCTCTTTACTAAAAATCTTTATCAAATCGCTAATCAGTTTTCTGTTTTCAAAACTTTTTACCACATTGTCCATAATGGCCTCAAGATCAAACATGAGTTCCTCTACTGTGTCTGCTATGGCTTCTGCTACTACTGGTCCAGTGCTTCCACCACCTCCTCCAAGGATGCAATCTTCTTCGCAACCTCAGGACGTGATCCCTACCCGGACTGTTTAGGGATCTGCTCCGATTTTGGCTTCTAATGATGAAATCCTAACCTTATTTGGGAGTGTGCAGGAACAAATGAGGCAGCAACAAGAAGCAAACCAGATGCTGTTAAGGGAGATACAACTCCTGAAGTCCGGCTTGAGCAGACCTGCTGAGGATATCGTCACTCCATTACAGCCCAGAGCTTTGAACTTTAGTTCAGCCGTGTTTACTGAGGATAATAGGGGGAATATTGTGCCCAGCCTCCCTCAGAATCCTACTCCTGATATACCCTCCTCGGTTAGGATGTCTACCGTGAGGAGCTCAGGATATGTTTCGGGATATGGGCAGAATCCTCCGACTAGTAACGTATCTAATAATAATAATACTATTACCACTAACAGTGTTGGATCTTTGCAGGATACAACTGTAACGTCAGAATTATCCAGGGAGCTTCAGAAATTAAAGGATATGATATCCAGTGTACCTGGAGTGGTGCAGCCAATTCCTGAAGTATCCCAAGATAGCCACAGGATATCTCGGTTCGTGCATCCTATATGTGATGCTGAAATCCCGAAAAGATTTCAGACTCCGAATATGAAGCTTTACGACGGAACCACGGATCCTGAAGAGCATATTGCCCAGTATAGGGAAAGGATGGAGATCAACCCTATCCCTCCGGATCTCAAGGAAGCTTGCCTGTGCAAGGGTTTCGGTTCTACTTTGACAGGATCAGCCTTGAAATGGCTGTTAAATGTTCCTCCGCATTCGATTACATCATTTGCCCACTTAGTCAATTTATTTAATAGTCAATTTTCTTGCAGTCGGAGTTTTGAAAAACTAACCAGTGATCTTTACAGGGTAACTCAAGGACCTCAGGAATCCTTGAGGGATTATGTGAACAAATTCAGTCGAGAATCCTTGGATATCCCACATCTTAATGTTGCAACAGCTGTGCAAGCCTTTAAGATGGGGTTGCAAAAGGACTCTCAGTTTTATCAGGATCTTGTAATAAATCCCTGCAGGAATCTTGATGAGGCTCGTAACAGGGCTCTGAGATATATTAGATTGGAGGATGACAAGAAAATGCAAGAGAGGATGAATGCATCCTCATCGTACGAATCGACTAACAGGAAATCAGAGTCCTCATATAAGCCATATCGCTCCAAGCCTATGGCAGAAATGATAACAAGAGAGTGAATGCTATTGAAGACGAGGATCCTGAGGAATATCCTGAATTATCTGAATATTGTTTTCTGTTAATATACCTGAACTAATGTATGCTATGCAGGGTCTGGGAGATAAAGCCAGGTGGCCTCGGAAGAATCAACAAAAAGCTGATTGGAAGGATAAATCCAAATGGTGTGCCTTCCATGAGGATTTTGGACATGTTACGGAGGATTGCATTGCTTTGAGGAAGGAAATAAGCTATCTTCTAAGCAAGGGATATCTAAAAGATCTCTTGGGCAGAAAAAAGAACAAAGGACAGGATACTGAAAAGGATCCTGAGCGAGCGGCCTCACCTCCCCCGGATGCCAAGATAATCAACTTTATTTCGGGAGGATCCGATATTTGTGGGACTTCGTATTCAGCGGCAAAGAGACATGCAAAAGAAGCTAAGGCTGAGAGGGGAGACAAACCTATCAAGATGACTACCCTCACAACTGACAAAATGATCACATTTGACGCTGATGACAGGGATACTGTCCAGGATCCTCACCATGATGCTCTGGTAATAACGTTATATGTGGCTAACCATTTTGTACGCAGGATACTGGTTGATAACGGCAGTTCCGTCAACATAATCCAACTGGAGACTCTGAAGAGAATGAATGTATCTCCGATGGATATCACTTCGAAGTCTACTGTGCTCGTTGGTTTCAGTGGAGAAGCTAGGAACACAGTGGGAGAGATAAAGCTGCCCGTATATGTCGAAGGAGTCAACAAGATGCAACGTTTCTGTGTGATGGATTCTCTATCCAGCTATAACATCATCCTCGGAAGACCGTGGATTCACGATATGAAGGCCGTTCCATCAACATATCACCAATGCATTAAGATCCCTACCCCTTGGGGAGTTGTCAAAATCGATAGTGATCAGCAAGAAGCAAAAGAATGTTACTCATCCTCAATGAAATCCTCGGCCAAACCAAGTCCAGCATAGCAATTAAAGATGCGGGCCCAGGATATCGTGGAGACTTCGGAGCAGGATGTGAAAAGAGTAATCCTGGACCAGGATAATCCTGATATCTCGGTGCTCATAGGAACCAATATCCCTCAGGATATTGAAGAACAATTAACTAACTTTCTGAAATGCAGGATGTCTACATTCGCATGGAAGCATGAGGATATGACAGGTATATCAAAAGACATTATTACTCACAAGCTTGGAATTGACAGGTCATACAAGCCTATACAACAAAAGAGAAGGAAATTCGCCCCTGAACGAAATGCAATTATCCAAGAGGAAGTTGAAAGATTATTGAAGTCTAGAATGATTAGAGAAGTCAAATTCCCTAGATGGCTAGCAAATGTGGTAGTGGTTCAAAAGAAGAATGGGAAGTGGAGAGTCTGTGTAGACTACACAAACCTGAACAAAGCTTGTCCAAAAGACCCATTCCCTCTGCCTCATATAGACTCGATGGTGGACGCCACTGCCGGCCACGAAATGTTAACCTTCATGGATGCATCCTCAGGATTCCAGCAGATTCAAATGGAAACTTCAGACCAGGAGGATACTGCTTTCATGACACCAACAGGTATTTACTGTTATACTGCTATGCCTTTTGGTTTAAAAAATGCAGGTGCGACGTACCAGAGATTGGTGAACATGATGTTCAAAGACAAACTGGGGGACACCATGGAAGTGTATATCGATGATATGGTGGTGAAATCTAAAAAGGCTGAGGATCACCTCCAGGATATCAAGGGAGCATTTGATATCCTGGATCAATACAACATGAAGCTGAATCCTGCTAAATGCCATTTCGGAGTGGGGGCAGGAAAGTTTCTTGGATACATGGTGACAAAAAGAGGGATAGAGGCGAGCCCGGAGCAGATTAAAGCTATCTTGAATATAAAATCACCCTCGAACATGAAGGATGTTCAGCGGTTAACAGGACGTGTGGCAGCCCTGAATAGGTTCATTTCAAGATCCTCGGAAAAGTGTAAAGAATTCTATGATATCCTGAAAAAGAATAAGAAATTTGAATGGGGCGAGAAGCATGAAGCAGCCCTACGGGATTTGAAGCAGTATCTCTCAACCGCGCCTCTATTGATGAAGCCTGAAGATGGTGAACCATTATCCCTGTATCTTGCAGTATCAGGGAATGCAGTAAGTGCGGTACTCGTAAAGGATCATGAAGGTCAGCAGTATCCTGTTTATTATGTTAGCAAAAGTTTGTTAAATGCTGAAACTAGATATTCTCACCTAGAAAAACTAATATTGGCTCTAGTAATGGCATCAACAAAGCTTTGACATTATTTTGAAACACATAGGATTCATGTTAAAACTAATTATCCTATTAAGAATGTGCTTAGGAAACCGGAGATGTCGGGTAGAATGGCTAAGTGGTCGGTAAAATTAAGTGCCTATGATTTAGTATATGAACCTAGAAATGCAATAAAGTCTCAGGCTCTAGCAGACTTTGTGGCTGATTTCAGTAGTGATATTCAAAATGAAGTAGACCTAGAAGTGCAACAACTAGGAGAGAACTTAGAATCCTGGATATTATATACTGATGGTGCATCTAATGTAAGGGGTGTAGGTTTAGGTATACTACTAAAATCGCCACAGGGGGACATAATACCCCAGGCTGTTAGATGTGAATTCCCTGCTACTAACAATGAGGCAGAATATGAAGCTTTAATCGCAGGATTAGAATTGGCTAAGAATATGAATATCAAGAATTTGCAAGTATATGTTGATTCCTTGTTAATTACTAATCATTTTAATGGATCCTATGCAGTCAAGGGTGAGAAACTAATTGAATACCTCGGTATTCTTAAAAAATTAGCAGGATATTTCGATATTTTTACACTTGAACAGGTACCAAGAGAGGATAACGCCGAAGCAGACGCATTGGCAAACTTGGGATCATCAATCAGGATACCAGAAGGGACCCCGATACCGATATTACATATCCTGTATCCTGCGACGGATCCTCAGCATAAGGGAGTAGCTAGTATTCAAGATCCTGGAATGATGTATCCTGAAAGGGATCCTAAGTCCTGGACAGCTCCAATTATGAGATATCTAAAGGAAGGACATATCCCCGAAGATGAAAATCCTAAAGCATTTAGGATGAAGGTATCACGATTCACTATTATAAATAATATTTTATATAAGAAATCTCTTGCAGGACCATACTTGAGATGCTTGGAGGATACTGAAGCCAAAGAAGTACTTCGGGATATACATGAAGGGGATTGTGGTAACCACACTGGGGGCAGGTCATTATTTTCGAAAGTATTAAGGACAGGATATTATTGGCCAACAATGAGAAAAGATGCCACAGAGTATGCTCGAAGATGTGATGCATGCCAAAGACATAGTAACATATTGCATCAGCCTGCTGAACCGTTATATCCTATTGTTTCCCCTTGGCCATTTATGAAGTGGGGGATGGATATAGTAGGAAAATTACCAAAGGCCCCGGGAGGAAAAGTCTTTATGCTAGCAATGACGAATTATTTCTCTAAATGGGTTGAAGCTGAAGCCTTTGTCCAAGTTAGAGATCAAGAAGTAGTGTCCTTCATAAAAAGGAATATCCTGACCAGGTTCGGGGTACCAGCTGAAATCATTTGTGATAATAGGTCCCAGTTTATAAGCAAGAGGACCACTGATTTCTGCAAGAGTTGGGGAATCAAAATGATAACATCTACTCCAGTACATCCTCAAGCGAATGGGCAGGCAGAATCATCAAACAAGATAATTGTCAACAATCTGAAAAAGAGACTTGGGGCTAAGAAGGGAAGATGGGCAGAAGAACTACCATTTGTCCTATGGGCTGACAGGACAACTGTGAAGAATGCTACTGGGCAAACTCCATTTTCCTTAGTATTTGGAGCAGAGGCAGTAATCCCGACAGAAATGACAATACCCACTGTAAGATCAACCCTAAGTGATCCTGAGCAGAATCCTGAAGCCTTGTGTCAAGAGTTAGACACTATAGATGAGAAAAGAGATGCGGCAAGGCTAAGGATGGCAGCATATCAACAGAGAATATCCAGGGCATGTAACAAGAACATTAGGACCAGAAGGTTTAAGGTTGGAGATTGGGTACTAAGAAAGGCTTTTCAGAATACTACCAATCCTGCCGATGGCAAGCTAGCCCCAAAATGGAAGGACCATACGAGGTTGAATCAGAAGCAGGGAAAGGAGCATACAGACTCAAGAATATGGAGGGGGATATGCTACCAAGGTCCTGGAATGCTATACACCTCAAGCTCTATTTCAAGTGAGTTTAGAATTTAATTTCTAACTCAGGATGGTATGAATTCTACCTTTTTTAAATATGTTTGGTTTAATTTATTCTTTGAAACCCAATACTGACTTAAGCATCGGAGGGGTGTTAGCCAAGCTAACGCCCACCTTAGTTTACAATTGTTTTGCAAGATATGTTTCAGGATGTAGCTCCAGGATATGTGCTCAGGATAACTCGAAAGACTAGAGGATTGGCCCCCTCTCTCACGTTTAAGGGATACTGATCCCTTCACAGGTTTAAAGGTATTCACCTTTCTTCCGAATTGGGTTTAAACACCCCGCCTGGAGCGCAAGTTATTCGGGGATAGTTCAAGGTGGCGGGACCAGTCCATGTAAAAGTGGCTGACAATTTCGTCACTATTGGCTATATCCTGAATCCTAAAGGTATATGAGGATTGATCACTCTCTCTCATGAAAGGGTATTTTCATACTCTCTAAGGTCTAAAGGTTTTCACCTTTCTATGTCTTGGAGTTTATACACTCCCGCCTGTAGCGCATGAAAATTTGGGATTTTCCCCAGGATATAAGGATTTTATCTCCAGTACACCTTTGGGTTTTGCCCCTGGAACATGAAAAATTGCCTAAACGATGAAAACTAACATTCAGAAGATTTCTAAAGTATTTGAAGGCATTGTACGCATGGGACATTCCCATTAAGGTGGTGGTGCAAAAGCTAAAGAGATAGGATTTGGAACTAATGCACTAAGTACCTTGCACAGGGGACATCTTTATGGGAAGAATTGCAAAGGGATTGAAGTTTGGTAATAGGTTTATATCCTATTTCTGGTATGATCTTTCCTTTGCGGACTTTAATGACATTATGTTTTATAAAAAGGACAAATATCCTGATATATTCTCAAAGTCTTTTTCAGAATAATTGATTAGGATGTTTGAAACTAGTAATAGTTTGGGATTTTGATCATTTAAAAGTGGTTATTCATCAAAAAACTTTCTACGAAGCTGAAGTGGTGTTTGTAAGTTCTATCTAATAAAAAGTTTACAGTATATTGCTGAGGATACTAATCAGGATATTTTGTGAGATAACAGTATGAAATTCTTTGCAAAGCTAAGGGTTACACCAAGTAATGCAAAGTAACAGAAAACAAGTCAAAAGATAGTTATGTTATTAACAGGTCAAAAGTTGTGCTTTTGGTTTCACCTCAAACCGAGGCCCATCCACCAAAAGCACGATAAGTTCTTAACTAGATTTACTTAACAGATTGAAGGTTTCGTCTCAAACCGGGACCCATCCACCTTCAACTGTTATATTGTTCAAAATAAACTATACTAACTGATAACCAAGGGCTTCGTCCTGAAACTCAGGATCCCTCCACCTTTGGTCATCATATTGTCTAAGTGCAGGAAATGTAAATTGTTCAAAAGCAGGAAAAGTAAATTGTTCAGGCAACCACAACCATCAAATTAAAAAAAAATGGGCTCCGGCCTAGGCATAAACATCCATCATCGCCCACTTCGCTGCTTTCAAGGGGCAGCACCCTCTTCAACCATCGCTTCGTCAGCACATGCACCAGCATCACCCTCGGGATTCTTCTCAGCATCACCACCAGCCTCGGCCGCCGCATCCGTCGCCTTGGGAGGATCCCCACCAGCATGCTTTGCAGGACGTTCAACAGGGGTGCCCTTGAGATCCGCTAGTTTCGTTTCCCAAGCCTTGACATTCCAGGAAGGGCATTCAAAGCCCAAGGCCTCGGCTTCATAGGCCATCCTTAACCTGGCTTGGAGAAGGGAAACAACAACGGATCCTTTAAGGTCATCCCGGTAAGAGGTCATATCCTGCTGGTATTGAAGATGAGCAGCATCCAGCTTGGCTTGGGCGTCCTTATTGGCCTTGTGTATAGCGGCTTGGTGCTCCTGGGCCATTGCCTTGAATTTGTCTTCATAATGCTTAGACTTGGCAGCGGCAATCATCCCTTGATCGGCGATGGTTTCTTCAGCTTTCTTGAGCTTGATCTCCAACATTTTGTTAAGCCCACACGCATCCTCGTAAAGGAACATGAGACGATCCAGACCCTACAACCAAAAGTACAGGTATCAACATATGTGTAAAATATCCAGGATAATAATTAACATACATGTGCAGGATACCAGATGAGGATTTTTACCTGATTGAGGAATGAAGTCATAAACCCGCTGGCTTCATTGAATCCATAGTTTTCATATGGAAAGGCCTCAGAGACAGCCGGGGAATCTGTTTCTTTCCTCTTCCGAGCACTGGAAGCACGGGTCCTGGTGGTTGGAGGAGGCTTGGGAGTGGTGACGGCTTTCGAGCTGCTGGGTTTGGAAGACGTGGGAGCCTTAGGGCTTGGCTCTTTCTTTACCGGGATGGGAGCAGAGTAGCTATCCAATTCGTCAAGGTCGAAGACCTCTGGAGCTTTGACTGGGGCTGCATAAAAGGGGAAAACGTTTAACTCTTGAATATTCATAAGTTATTTGTTTGTTATGTACTAATGTGTTTACCAGACATGTCGGAGCTGGATCTTTGGCTTGAACTTGCAAATGACAGAGAAAAAGTTCTCTCGCTTTCTGGAAGTTGATAAATGCTTTTGATTCTTGAATCTGATTCAGCGCTTGGAGGTGCTAAATCTTTGAAATTTGCTGCACAAGAAATAGAGATGTCAGTTCAGGATATAGCTTTAAGATACGGTTGGGGATATTCCTGAAACCCTAAATCCTACCAGAAGTTAACCACTTCACTGGAAGATCAAAACCTCCAGTGATGGAATCCCTTTTTACAAAAAAGAACTTTCGTTGCCATTTTTCCTCATTCTTTGTGGCTCTAAGAACAAGAGGGTTTTTGGAGGTTGAGAAAAGAAGAAAACGACTGTTGCCATGAGAACGAAGACGGTAAGCCATCGGGAGGTCTTCAATACAAAGGTTGGGGATAAATCGAGATCTGATCTGGTCCAGAGTCACCAGTACGCGCCAAACCATGGGCATGGTTTGGGCATAACTGAGACCAGTTAGTTCAAAGAAACGGGAGATAAAAGCCGGGAAAGGGTACCGGAGTCCGATGGAGAAAGGGTAGGCCAAGAAGCACACCCATTCGTTGGAAGAAAAATCCGATCGGACTTCTCTGTCGAAGGGACGGATGACTGTACCAACAGGGAAAGCACCGGAAGCTTGCAAGGCAGCAATGTCAGCGTTGTCGAAGGAGCAGACCTCTTTCTCGGGTTCTTTTAGAAGGTTTTGGGCTTCGAAGGTTGGAATCGAGTCACCCGTATGGGATCTAGTTCCGCTAGCCATAAGGGATTTCCGTGGAGAAGAAAGAAACGAAGAAGAAGGAAAGAAAGGAATTTACCTGAAGATTCCGATGGAGATGATGGTTTATCAAATGAAAAGAGAGAAGATATAGGGGCTAAATGGATAGCCATCGAGTAAAAAACGCGTGGGAAGTTGCACATTGTCACTTCGCATGTCCAATCGTATTAATTGCCTCGATTCACGAGATAAGCTTTAAAATATATCCGTTGGATTGGTATACCAACCGATATATTTTGGGGACAATTGTTATGGGTCATTTTCTGAGTATACATATCCTGACTAATATCCCGCTTGTAATTGTTTATTTATGACCAGGATGCTGGACGAGGATATTGCTAACATCCCGGGCGATATCCTGAGGTTGAGTAAATTAAACACGTGCAGGTTAATGGTTATAAGCTACTAACGGTCATCAGGACTTCTTCTCCTAAAGACTCGGGCGAATTTGTTATGAGGAAGCCGTTGAAGCCGAAAGACTTGGTCCTCAACGTTCAAGTGGGAATATTCGTTGGATCCCGGGAGTTTAGGATAGTTTGTTATATTATCTTTACTATAAATAGATGTGGTGGATCAGTTTAAGGCACACACTTTTTTACACGAACACTTCCATACACTCTTGCTCTCTAGCTCACAGCAATCACTACACTTGTACTCAGATCACATTGTAACACTTAGTCGATCCGCACCACATCCTACATTGTATCCTGATTTTTGAAGCAATAAGAAGAACAAGGCAGCTGCGATTGTCAGCTCCCGAGGTTTTATGCCGGCGATCTAGATTGATCAAGGGCTTTCCTCGTACATCTCATGTTATTTACTTTACTTTTTGCTCATTGTTTGATCAATAATACAGCTCAATATCTTGAGCCGTATCCTGAACACTGATTTTATAAACAACTTAACAAGCACATTTTCAGCAACACTTTCCAGCACACTACCTCACTTAACTAATTTGATCACTAAATTGCTTAGGTAATTTTTGACCAAAACAATAAGATAGAAAAAAATATATGATTGAATAGTTGGGGTAAAAGGAAACTAAAAATTGTAGTTGTTAGGTAATATAAACAATGAAGATAATATGATATAGAAAATCAAATATAAATGATATTATAATGAGAAGTATACATAAATTTAAACTAAATAATAATTATCTATAGTTAAGTAGAAGATATTAAACTAAATAATATTTTGTAGGAGAGTTATCTATAATATAATTAATTAAAAAAGATAAAACTAAATAATCATTATCCATAAGAGATTAAACTAAATAATATTTAGTAGGGGGTTATCTATAATTAATTAGAAGAGATTAATGATGTGTGTCGGTGTGTATATAATTTTAAGTATATTTTTAGCCCTTTTTACACTTTAGTCAAGTTTTAAATTTATAAAACACGATATTTTACTAACACTAAACACACATATGGGCAAGTGCACCCATCGTGAGCGTAGTATAGCGTTGGTAAGATAACGAGGTCGTCCAAGGACACAAGAGCTTTTAGTACCGGTTTATCCTCAAAGTCTAATCAAATCAAAATTTTAGAGTAAGGTTTAAACATGAAAATAAAACTAAAACTGCTGAAAATAAAAATAAAACAGATAGACAAGATGAATCACTTGGATCCGACTCGCCTTTAGTGTAACCTTTGATTATTTCCGGACTTTTGCACTTTTTAAGAGATTATCTTAGTTATAGTAGTAGGCCCCTCTTTTGAAGGTGACGTTACGCTCAATCCAGTAGTTTGAGTCAGCAAGGATACAATCCTAAAGGGTTGGATTATTGAAAGATAATTAATTAAGTTATTAATGCGTAATGTGGTAGGCCCCTCTTTTGAAGGTGACGTTACACTCGGCTAAGTAGTTTGAGTCAGCAGGGATACAATCCTAAGTAGCCGAGTTAATGTTTTAATAGTAGTTTACATATGAGGGGATCAAGAAATTCGAACCCCCGCCATCCAATACCAGGGGGTATTGAAGGAGGTCCAACTAAGCTTGACCCAGGTCCTTGCAGGATCTATACACTGAACAAGGCAAGACTCTTACCAAACCATTCCCTTAACCCCCGACCAGGTAGCCAACATATCTCCATATAGACCGTGGAGATATGAATGGTGTAAATCTTTTATTTTATATAGATAGTAAAATAACGCCAAGACACCACAGACAAATGATAAGGAAGATTCACCTTCAACATAAGAAACTAGTTATTAAAGTCATTAATACATAACCAAATAAAAAGTGCGAAAAGATTAAAAATAAAAAGTATTACACTAAATGCTTGTCTTCACCAAGTGATGTAAGAGACTTAGGCAAACATGGCCTTTGATTGTCAAGAACTCTTACTATCAATCTTGGATCCCGAGACTACTACACACACTCTATGATGGATGATGGTGGTGGATGTGGGTTGTGATGGTGGTGGTGGGTGAGTGAAGCGTGAGAGAGGTGGTTTGCTAAGGGATGCCTTTGCAGTGAACCAAACACCTCTGTTTTTAGCCTGCACAGAAGCCCGGACACAACCCCGTGTCCATTGGGCACGGCCCCGTGCCCATCCATCTTCTCTTTCTTCATTAAATGCAGTTTGTCTGCATTAGTTGACCACGCCCCCGTGTCTGCTGGGCACGGCCCGTGTGCAGAAGCGTATCTGTACTATCAAGATTTGCTTGGATTCTACGAATCTTAGCGTTGACCACAGCCCCGTGTCCGCTGGGCACGCCCCCGTGTTGGGTGATAGAAGCTTCTACAACTTTGTCTTTTTTGCAGACACTTGGGCACGCCCCCGTGTTCATTGAGCACGGGGCGTGTTCAGCCTTCTGTTCTCTTGTTTTTGCTTGGGAAGATGCTGTCGAGGAGGGGTCGGGCATGCCACGTTTATTCCTTTTCTTGTATTATTGTTAGATTTGGCTGCATTTTTGCTTCTTTTGTTCATTTAAGCTCTTTTACCCTGAAAATACAAAAGGAAGACAAAAGCACACTTTTTCCAACATTAGTACTAAAAAACGGTTAGTTTTATGCCTCATTTGATGTAATTTATATGTTGCATTTTACACACATCAATTAAACTAAATAATAATTATCCATAAGAAACGTGGCATAATATGATGACAAGTGTCCTCAAAATGGTTTATTATATTATATAGTATAGATATTGCAAACAGAAAATCCCGAAGAAGTTTAACAGAGGTCACCGGAAGCAAATCCTGTCAAACAACAATGTCCTGTTAATTGTTTCAGATGACATGCTTTGTAACAAAGAGGAACATTTTCTTCTTTTGTTCTTCCATCTTTGTTATTTGTTAATGTTTTATTTTTCTCTACTTTTAGAAAGGTTTGAGAGAGAAAGTTGTAGTCAAATTATAGTTAGGTTTAAATGGTACAAAAATGTGATGATACCAAAGAAACTTGCAAAGCACACTGAAGATATGTGGAGAGAGACAAAGCTTGTGGCCTCGGCTTGTGGGCCCATATCACTAGTTTTCGGTTTTGTTATTTTTAACAAAGCAGCCTCGACTGCATGAAGCATTGCATTATCTTTGGTGTCAAAAGAGCGGGATGCGATAAGTGTACCATCCATATAGACACTTGCAATGGTTCTGTCACCTGCGAGTTTATATGGATTAGAACGACATTTAATCAAATCCAAAGTTCCATTTTGAAACACTCGCCATTCCTCTGGTATTGTATATCAAGTTGTTTCCCGTCCTTCTGACACGCCTCATACAATATTAAATATAATTACGTAATCTTATTGAACGTGAACAAACCATCCATGTATGTTGCAAGTTAAATCCACAATCAATGTATTCAGCTGTAGCAACAGATTCAACAATATCGCATTCGATATTAAATATACTTTTCAAAAAAGGCTTATAAATATTCCCATCACAATATATGGCAAAACAGATTCAACAATATTGCATTCGATATTAAATATACTTTTCAAAAAAGCCTTACAAATATTCCCATCACAATCTATGACAAAACAGAACATAATCCCAGATTGTCACAGTTGTCAAATTCGTTTCACCCCTAACTTCACGGCTACGTTCCGTGTTTTGATGAGATAATGAGGAAAATTTGCGTCGAAGTATGGATCTCACTCCTGATTCAACGCAAATTCTCGTGTTTGTAGTCAAAATTGCGCGTCGAACAAGCGATCCAATCGATCTAATCACTCGTTCATTTTCGAAGATAGCGTGCGGGTGCAGTGTTCGTGCGAGAATAAGCTCGAGAAAGCATAACATAAATAGGCTCGTGCAGAACCCCTACCGGGTTCGCGCGAGGCGGTCTGTTGGTACTTAGACTACAGACTAGGTCGTTTCTAAGACATCGACCCGGACTAGGTCAAGTCTTGCCTAATTCCCTATAGTTATGGCTCTGATACCAATCTGTCACACCCCAACCGATGGCGGAAACATCGGGCTGAGGCACTGAGCGAAATAGATTGTCCGGGAGAAATCTATAACAACTAAATTACCAGATAATTAATATTATGTCCCATACCATAACTTATCAAAGTAAAACACTTATTACAGACATAGATATCTCAAGGCAAATCATTGTTCCGACAACTCATAAAATTAAATTGTTTGTTTCTAGACCCATCCTATCTTGATTCCACAAAAGATAGCAAGCAAAGCACAACATCCTAAACCCCTGTCATATACATTAAAATAAAGGTCAATACACATAGTGTAAATGTTAGCATACAAGTTTAATAGTATAATAGATTGCGAAATCGTTTTACGTATAACCATCATGTAACATGTAGCAAAGTGAAGCTAGTAGGTTATCGACAATGAAATATGCACAGACGTGACTGCGAGTTGTAGAATGCGCAACACGTATCCCCACTGGGACACGTGAAGTAAAGCCCTTAACAACCCCTGTCCACGACAGGTGCTGTGTCCAAAATATAGTACTATCGTTGCTAAGGTGTCAGGCAACAATCACTGTGTAAACATAACATACAAGCATTCATTGAGTAACATGTATAACATGCAGTAACAGTAGCGTATAAAAGTGTTGCGTTGTGTGATCGATGTGACTTGATATAGATAACGTATGCAACACCCAAAAGTGCGTAAAGCAAAAAGGGATCGAGTATACTCACAGATCGTGTTTAGTAAAGAAACACTCTCTTGGATTGAAGGGAGCGCTGAGGGATTAGCCTGAACAGTTAACGATAGCATAAGCGAAGAACAGCGCGTTAAATGATGCAAGTGAGCTAAGTGACGAAGGGTCATCCGATCGGATGACAATCCGTACGGATGGTCGTTCAATCGGATGACAATCTGGACGGATGGTCATCAGGTCGGATAGCCATTCGGTCGGATTGCCACTCATTTGGGTAGGATGTGTTTGTGTATGATGGTTTTGAAGTTTTCAGTGTAGCATTTTAAAATCAGAGAAGTATCTCTACCTTTCAGGTCGTTCGATCAGAAAGCGGTCCGTCCAGCGAGGCATTTCTCAGAGAACAAGTTCACAGCAGGATGGTCATTCGATCGGATGGCAATCCGCTGGCACTGATAAGTTTTTGAAAATTCTGAAAAGTTTAAGTGATGAAGACCAAGTGCAATCCGATCGGATTGTCGTTCGATCAGATGGCAATCTGATCGGACGGCAATCCATTCGACCACCTGATCGTTTGAATCCTGAAATATTTTGCTGAGTTTTGAAAAGTTTGCGGTTTAACCGAGACGGTATGACAGTGTGTTAAACAACAGGAACCCCACCAAGTCCAGACTATCAAATCGGATGGGAATCACCCCAGTCCGATCTGTTAACTGTTCGTGACGGTTTGTCCGTGTTCAACTCGGAATCGGTTATCTCGTTGATAAGATTTAGATCTCAGACCGACACATCACTAGAGAAGAGCAGAAGGCCTGAATAAGTTCCGATTCTATCGGTTTTGAGTGCATTGAGTGTAAAAGAGATGAAAGAAAGTTGTGAAACCATCTTCCAATCCTTCTAATCATGAAAATGTTTAGATTTAGGTGAGATACATGTTGAAATCTCTTAGATCCAAGTTGTTTTTGGTGGAATGAGGCCAGATCTTGAAGTTCATAAGAACTCCATGATGACATCACCTTAGAACACCTCAAATCAGACAATTTCATGGTTAAAAGTGAAGATTCAAAGGTGAAAATGATGAAGAAGTGTGTGTAGGTGATAGATGTACAAGATTTGAGGAAGAAACTTACAAGAATTGCGAGAAATCGAAGGAGAAAGGCCTAAGAAGTTGAAGAGTCGCACCAGAGCTATCACATCACTGTTTGTGATGTGACAGATGCTATTTATAGGATGCCAAAAGAGGAAAGTGGCACAGTGTAAGTGTGTAACGGATCAGATGGCAACCTGACCGGATGGTCATCCGTACAGATGACTATTCGACTGAATGGTCATTCGATCGAAGGTTGCCGCAAGTTGGTTTTCGACGTTTTGTTTTGTGCGTTGAGCATTGCGATGCGTTTAAGCGAGTGCCGATTAAGCGTTGCGGTAGATTTAATTAATAGTCACACAAATACTATATCTAACATACAATCTCCATAAATTGACTTGCTTTTAGCATTTGAGATTAGATTGCGTTTCGATTAATCACCACAAACATAAAGTAAACATGCATAAGTAACATATAAATACCACACACATGTAAAACAATATATAGAACCTATAATTAAAGCTGCGAATGCGATTGCGATGCGATTAGCAATAAATAGATTAGCGATAACATATGATTAAACCTCGATTGTTATAGATACTCCACATAATACAACTAAAGCAAACAAATAATAGAATTAGATTACTAGTCAAAATGTACAATCAATAGTTAAGCAAGGAGTGATAGATCGCAATTAGCAATCTTTTCTTCCTTTGACTTTGACTTTTGAATTATAGCCTCCCCTAGTTTAGGGAATTTCGTCCCGAAATTAAGGTGCAGGCGTAACAAACAACTGTGGATATTTCGCCTTCATGTTACTTTCGAGTTCCCAGGTGAACTCTGCGCCGCGTTTGCCTTCCCAGCGAACCTTCACAATGGGAATGCGTGAGCGCCTGAGCTTCTTGGTTTCTTGGTCTATGATCTCGACAGGCTTTTCCACGAAGTGTAATGTTTCGTCCACTTGTAGATCCTCAAGTGGCACTTGTAAATTTTGCTTGGCCAGACACTTTCTGAGGTTCGAGATATGGAAAATCGGGTGGACGTTGCTAAGTTCCTCCGGTAGTTCAAGTCTGTAGGCCACTTTGCCGATCCTTTCCAGAATCTTAAAGGGTCCAACATATCGGGGCGCGAGCTTTCCTTTCTTTTGCCGAATCTGATCACACCCTTACAAGGTAAAACCTTTAGGAGTAAATGATCGCCAACGTCAAATTCAAGGGGCTTGTGGCGTCTATCGGCGTAACTTTTCTGACGACTCCGAGCTTCCAGTAGGTTGTCTCGAATTTGGAGGATTTTGTCAGTCGTTTCATGCAACAGCTCAGGACCGGTAATTTGCGCATCTCCGATCTCGTGCCATACAATAGGCGATCGACATTTTTTCCATATAATGCCTCGAATGGTGCCATTTGGATGCTAGAATGATAACTGTTATTGTACGAGAATTCGACCAAAGGTAAGTGTGCATCCCAATTACCACCAAAATCTATGACACACGAGCGAAGCATGTCTTCAAGGGTACTGATCGTTTTTTCAGTCTGATCATCAGTTTGGGGATGGAAAGCGGTACTTAGATTAAGAGTAGTACCGAGTGCAGATTGAAACGTTTCCAAAAGACGGGAGGTAAACCGACCATCGCGGTCAGAGATGATATCACAAGGCATCTCGTGTCGACAAATGATCTCATCGGTGTAGATCCGGGCTAATTTTTCTACCTTAAAGTCTTCTCGTATCGGCAGAAAATGAGCAGATTTAGTCAAACGGTCATCGACAACCCAGATGCTGTCGTGACCTGATGGCGTGCGCGGGAGTTTCGTTATAAAGTCCATAGCTATACTCTCCCATTTCCACATAGGGATCTCGGGTTGGACGAGTAAGCCAGAGGGTCTTTGCTGTTCGGCCTTGACTTTCAAGCAAATCAGGCATTTCGAAACATAGATAGCGATATCTTTCTTCATGCCCAGCCACCGGTACTTGTAGCGAAGATCCTGGTACATCTTATCGGCACCGGGATAAATAGAATATCGAGATTTGTGGGCTTCGTCCAGCAGAATTTGTCGTAAATTGGTGCGATTGGGGATCCAAATTCGGTATAGATAATGGAATATACCATTCGATTTATTTACCAACCGGTCGCCATTATTGAGAATCCTTTCCTTCTTCAAAGTGCGTTCGGTGAAACAAGCATGCTGAGTGTCACGGATAAGAGTCTCGAGATTGTGTTGGGCGTGAATATTACGAATGCTATGCAAATAACTTCGTTTGCTGAGAGCGTCGGCAACAACATTTGATTTGCCAGGATGATAATGAATCTCACAGCCGTAATCGTTGATAAGTTCAACCCATCGGCGTTGGCGTATATTCAGTTCCTTTTGACTCAAGATGTGTTGCAGGCTCTTATGGTCTATGAAGACCATATACTTGGTACCATAAAGGTAGTGTCGCCAAATCTTCAACGCAAAAACAATTGCACCAAGCTCGAGATCGTGGGTTGTATAGTTCTTCTCGTGGATCTTGAGCTGACGAGACGCGTAGGCGATAACCTTGTCCCGTTGCATGAGGACACAACCGAGACCAAGGTTCGAGGCATCGCAATAGACAACGAAGTCATCGTTTCCGTCGGGTAAAGCAGAACAGGAGAATTCCAGAGCATATGCTTGAGAGTCTGAAAGGCAGTCTATTGTTTAGTTCCCCAAACAAAAGGCTTGTCTTTATACGTCAAAAAAGTAAGCGGAACGGCGATTTTCGAGAAGTCGGCGATGAATCGACGGTAATAGCCCGCCAATCCGAGGAACGAACAAACATCGAATGGTGATTTTGGAGTAACCCAACTCTTAACAGCTTCGATCTTTGCGGGGCGACGTGTATACCTTGGCTATTGACAATGTGACCGAGGAATTGAACCTCCTCCAGCCAAAATTCACACTTGGAGAACTTGGCATAGAGTCGATTCCCTTGGAGTAATTCGAGAACCAAACGTAGATGCTGCGCGTGTTCGGTATTTGACTTTGAATAGATAAGGATATCATCGATAAACACGATGACGAAGCGGTCAAGAAACGGTTTACACACGCGATTCATCAAATCCATGAAAACCGCGGGTGCGTTGGTTAAACAAAAGGGCATTACGACGAATTCATAATGGCCGTAACGGGTTCGGAAAGCAGTTTTCGGTATATCTTCCTCCTGGATTCGTAACTGGTGATAGCCTGAGCATAAATCAATCTTCGAGAAACAAGTAACACCTTGCAATTGATCAAACAAATCATCGATTCGGGGCAGAGGATAGCGATTCTTGATGGTCTGCTTATTCAATTCCCTATAATCGATGCACATCCGGAACGACCCATCCTTCTTTTTGACGAAAAGGACTGGTGCCCCAAGGAGAGGTGCTAGGGCGAATGAAGCCTTTGTCAAGTAATTCCGAGCTGCATCGGGATAAGGTCGATAGGAAAAACGTGATTGTTGAGTTCAAGCGTATAATCACGTAGAACAGAATTGACAGCGACGGTTCTTCCAGTGGCAACTTCAACATCGAACATCAAGGGGAGATGGGCGCGCTTACGATTAAGGAGCTTTTCGAATTCAAACGATACAAAACAGTTATCTGCTCCAGTATCAAACAAACACGAAGCATATATACCATTCACAAGGCACGTACCATTAACCACGTTGTTGTCTGCTTGAGCCTGGCGGGCGTTGATGTTGAAAGCACGTCCGCGGGCTGCTGGTGTTGTTGCGGCTGCTGCTGTGGCTCTTACTTCACCACTCTGTTGGGGCACATGTTTGTAAAGTGGTTGGGATCACCACATGCAAAGCAGGTTCTTGCGTGAGCAGCGGGTGCAGGAGCTACTTGTTGGCCCTGGAAAGCAGGAAGGAGAGCTTATGGTGCAGGAACTTGACCTTGGGCTTGGGATGGAGCTTGGCGTGGGCCGGTACGGCAGTTAGTAGTAAAGTGACCGTACAGGTTGCAGTGAACACAGAATCTGCAAGCAATCCCCACGGGATGATGATAGGTACAAGTAGGGGCAGAGCAGGTGAGGACCAGTATATGCACGCTTGACTGGCGGTGCATTGGTCACAGGGGCCGCTACTTGGCAGTTCTGAGGTTGCGGTTGAGCTGGAATAGCTTGTAGCGGAGCGGCGGCAGTGACAGCGCAATTCTTGCTACTGTTGTTGTTATTCTTTCTCTTGCGGCGGGAGGACTTTGAAGCTTGCGGAGCGGCGGCGGTTTCAGCGGTGGGAGCAGCGGTAACTTGGTGGAGATTCTTGGAGGCTTTATCAAAGTAACCAGCCCTAACTCGCTTGTCGTTAATCTCGGCAGCGAGCATGAAGGTTTCCTCAATAGTTGTCATCTTCGCGGCTTGCACAAAATCAACCACACAATCCGGTAAAGCACGGATGTATTTCTTGATGGTGATTTCAGGGGTAGTAACTTGGCCAGGACAAATGATACTCGACAGTTTGAAGCGGACAGTTAAACCAGCGTTGTCGCCACCCTCTTGCTTGATGTGCCAGAACTCGTCCTCCAGCTTCTGAAGCTCGTGGGGAGGGCAAAACTCCTTCACCATGATGTCCTTCAACTCATCCCACGTAAGCCCATAGGCTGCATCATTTCCACGCTTGTTTCTTTCGGCAGTCCACCAGTCCAGAGCCCTGGACTGGAAAACGCCAAGGGCGTTAACAGTGCAGAGATTATCAGGACAGCCGCTTTGGCACAGGGTGACTTCGATAGAATCGAACCATTGTAACATGGTAGTAGGTCCATCTTCTCCGATGAACTCTTTGGGACCGCAGGCTTTAAACTGCTTGAAGCTAAAAGTAGCTCGAGGTGAATCAGTCCTAGACTCGTCAAAGGACTTGCTAGCGTTTTCATTCAGCTCGCTGACAATTTGCGGTATGACTTTCGCCATACACTTGTCCTCAAAGTTTCTTCGGGTGGTGCGAGAAGTATTTGATCCAAATGATGACATTGTCTGTAACAGACATCGCCATAGGACTCAAACACTATATAATCAAATCTCACCTCACATGCACTACTACTAAAGCTCAGGGACACATCATGCACGTAATCACGTAGGCACATAATCACATAGGCACGTAAACACATAAGCACATAAGCACGTAGAGCACAGAGGCACGTATCCACTATATTTTGCACGTATTCACCTACCTATATTGCACGTATTCACCTATCATTCAAGGTTCGCGCGTTGAGAGTAGCGATTGCGAGTAGCGAGTACACATCGAGTAGCATAGCGAGTAATATAGCAAACGATTTGTTAACGTTTTGGGATAAATGTGTAGTGCGAGTTATGTGTGTTGATCAAAGCGAAAAGCGAATAAATCACCAAGGGTCGAAACACAGAAACATGTAAAACCACATAAAACACTTAAAATTCCACATAAAATCGGTAAGTCACAGAGTCAGCAACGGCGAAATTCTAGAATTGAAACACATAAAATTAGTGATGGGAGTGTCTGGGTGTGAAACGTCGACTATCCAAAGTGATTCGACTATTCACAAGGACTCTGAGTGCACACTTTGGCCTTCTGGACTGTGCTCTCGCCTCGATTTGGGCGATCGGCACGCATCCTTCCAGTTATAGTGTGGCTCAAGCCGTTGGAGTCCGTCGAGACATTGGTGAGAGTTTTGTGAAAACCAAAATAGAGAGCGGAGTAAGTCGTCGAGGTTCGGGTTTCACCCCTAACTTCACAACTACGTTCCGTGTTTTGATGAGATAATGAGGAAAATTTGCGTCGAAGTATGGATCTCATTCCTGATTCAACGCAAATTCTCGTGTTTGTAGTCAAAATTGCGCGTCGAACAAGCGATCCAATCGAGAGTTTGCGGTTTTCACACCTAGTCTCGATCTAATCACTCGTTCATTTTCGAAGATAGCGTGCGGGTGCAGTGTTCGTGCGAGAATAAGCTCGAGAAAGCATAACATAAATAGGCTCGTGTAGAACCCCTACCGGGTTCGCGCGAGGCGGTCTGTTGGTACTTAGACTATAGACTAGGTCGTTTCTAAGAAATCGACCCGGACTAGGTCGAGTCTTGCCTAATTCCCTATAGTTATGGCTCTGATACCAATCTGTCACACCCCAACCGATGGCGGAAACATCGGGCTGAGGCACTGAGCGAAACAGATTGTCCGGGAGAAATCCATAACAACTAAATTACCAGATAATTAATATTATGTCCCATACCATAACTTATCAAAGTAAAACAATTATTACAGACATAGATATCTCAAGGCAAATCATTGTTCCGACAACTCATAAAATTAAATTGTTTGTTTCTAGACCCATCCTATCTTGATTCCACAAAAGATAGCAAGCAAAGCACAACATCCTAAACACCTGTCACATACGTTAAAATAAAGGTCAATACACATACTGTAAAGGTGAGCATACAAGTTTAATAGTATAATAGATTGCGAAATCGTTTTACGCATAACCAGCATGTAACATGTAGCAAAGTGAAGCTAGTAGGTTATCGACAATGAAATATGCACAGACGTGACTACGAGTTGTAGAATGCGCAACACATATCCCCACTGGGACACGTGAAGTAAAGCCCTTAACAACCCCTGTCCACGACAGGTGCTGAGTCCAAACTATAGTACTATCGTTGCTAAGGTGTCAAGCAACAATCACTGTGTAAACATAACATACAAGCATTCATCGAGTAACATGTATAACATGCAGTAACGGTAGCGTATAAAAGTGTTGCGTTGTGTGATCAATGTGATTTGATATAGATAATGTATGTAACACCCAAAAGTGCGTAAAGCAAAAAGGGATCGAGTATACTCACAGATCGTGTTTAGTAAATAAACACTCTCTTGGATTGAAAGGAGCGCTAAGGGATTAGCCTGAACAGTTAACGATAGCATAAGCGAAGAACAGCGCGTTAAACGATGCAAGTGAGCTAAGTGACGAAGGGTCATCCGATCGGATGACAATCCGTACGGATGGTCATTCAATCGGATGACAACCGGACGGATGGTCATCAGGTCGGATGGCCATTCGGTCGGATTGCCACTCGTTTGGGTAGGATGTGTTTGTGTATGATGGTTTTGAAGTTTTCGTTGTAGCATTTTAAAATCAGAGAAGTATCTCTACCTTTCAGGTCGTTCGATCGGAAAGTGATCCGTCCAGCGAGGCATTTCTCAGAGAACAAGTTCATAGCAGGATGGTCATTCGACCGGATGGCAATCCGCTAGAACTGATATGTTTTTGAAAATTCTGAAAATTTTAAGTGATGAAGACCAAGTGCAATCCGATCGGATTGTCGTTCGATCAGATGGCAATCCGATCGGACGGCAATCCATTCGACCACCTGATCGTTTGAATCCTGAAATATTTTGCTGAGTTTTGAAACGTTTGCGGTTTAACCGAGACGGTATGACAGCGTGTTAAACAACAGGAACCCCACCAAGTCCAGACTATCTAATCGGATGGGAATCACCCCAGTCCGATCTGTTAACTGTTCGTGACAGTTTGTCCATGTTCAACCCGGCATCGGTTATCTCGTTGATAAGATTCAGATCTCAGACCGACACATCACTAGAGAAGAGCAGAAGGCCTGAATAAGTTCCGATTCTATCGGTTTTGAGTGCATTGAGTGTAAAAGAGATGAAAGAAAGTTGTGAAACCATCTTCCAATCCTTCTAATCATGAAAATGTTTAGATTTAGGTGAGATACATGTTGAAATCTCTTAGATCTAAGTTGTTCTTGGTGGAATGAGGCCAGATCTTGAAGTTCATAAGAACTCCATGATGACATCACCCTAGAACACCTCAAATCAGGCGATTTCAAGGTTAAAAGTGAAGATTCAAAGGTGAAAATGATGAAGAAGTGTGTGTAGATAATATATGTACAAGATTTGAGGAAGAAACTTACAAGAATCGCGAGAAATCGAAGGAGAAAGGCCTGAGAAGTTGAAGAGTCGCACCAGAGCTGTCACATCACTGTTTGTGATGTGACAGGTGCTATTTATAGGATTCCAGAAGAGGAAAGTGGCGCAGTGTAAGTGTGTAACGGATCAGATGGCAACCCGACCGGATGGCCATCCGATCGGATGGTCATCCGTACAGATGACCATTCGATTGAATGTTATTCGATCGAAGGTTACCGCGAGTTGGTTTTCGATGTTTTGTTTTGTGCGTTGAGTGTTGCGATGCGTTTAAGCGAGTGCTGATTAAGCGATGCGATAGATTTAATTAATAGTCACACAAATACTATATCTAACATACAATCTCCATAAATAGACTTGCGTTTAGCGTTTGCGATTAGATTGCGTTGCGATAGAGTTGCGATTGCGTTTCGATTAATCACCACAAACATAAAGTAAACATGCACAAGTAACACATAAATAGCACACACATGTAAAACAATATACAGAACCTATAATTAAAGCTGCGAATGCGATTGCGATGCGATTAGCGATAAAGCGATAAATATATTCGTGATAACATGCGATTAAACCTCGATTGTTATAGATACTCCACATAATACAACTAAAGCAAACAAATAATGGAATTCGATTACAAGTCAAGGTGTACAATCAATAGTTAAGCAAGGAGTGACAGATCGCAATTAGTAATCTTTCCTTCCTTTGACTTTGACTTTGATTTGTACTTTGACTTTCGAAACACGTGGTGTTACACCTGGCCATTTTCAAACAAGTGCAATCTTGGATTAATCATTAACGTAGTAAAATATGAGCTTTTACAGCAACCATATCGATATTCTAGTTCTCCTTTTCCTTAAATTTTCAAAACCTTCATTGTGAACTTGAGAACAGGAAGCTCAACAAAAGATATTGGTGGTGAAGGTTAGCTGACACTCGCCATTCTCTTGCACCTTTTGCAGACATGCATCTCTTGTAGTGGCAATTTACATCCACTAACCGTACTGTTATTACATCCGAGACGATTCAAGTGAGTCCTATGAAGCAAGTGTCTGTCTATTCAATTAAGAAGAATCATTGCATTACATGCCTGTTGAAAACAAGCTTGAAAAGGTTTGGCACCAGCAGGGATCATGTTAAAGGAAGGCTGGTGAAGGTTAGCTGACACCCGCCATTCTCTTGCACCTTCTGCAGACATGCATCTCTGAGCAGTCACTGAGAGTGAAAAGACGCTCGTGAATGTTAGCTGACGCTCCATGGGCTATGAGGCAGTCGCGCTCCAAAACCCCTCGTTTTACAAAACTTTAACCAACTGAAACTTGTTGAACATGAACATGAACAAAAACAGCAAACCAAGTTTCATAATCATGGGAAACGAAGAAATTTGATCAAGGTCCTATTCGCAATCGTTCAAAAGTTATAAAGTATTCTCCACAGTGATAGTGCACACAAACAATTGGTCTTTTCCACTACAAAACCCACAAATTTCTCCCAATTTGATCGGAAACTAGGGCTGGCAAATCGTGTCTTATTAGGTTTCACAGGTCTTTAACGACGCGTATAACACAAGTATTAAACGTGAATACAACTCGTTTAACTATTTTATATCTCATGTTTATAACACAGTTTTATGTACCAAGAAGAAGAAATGATGGATCCTAACTTCATAATTATATTTATTTTTTAAAAAGTAAAAATCACGTTGTGTACTTTTTCAGTAAACATAAACAGGTCTAATCGTGTCTTATACAAATATCTATTACCAGCCCTATCGGAAACATGCAGTCATCGGAACCAGATATTTCAACAACCCCAACAAACCCTTTGAAGAGAAACTTTGAAACCATGATAAATAACCCCTAACAATCCACACAGTAAGTGTGTCAAGTTTCTAGAATTTATAAAGAAAAATGTGGGTGATGTTTGATATTATTATGTGTTTAAATGTAATTGTGTTTTTTGGTTGATTAAATGTTATTGTAAATTAATATCCTTTTTTGTTATTGTTGTTGTAATTTGTTGAAATTAGGTATGACTTGGATGTGTTTAAAATGGAAAAATACGTCAACTTACGACAGTTGTAGATGCGTTTTTGAATTAAAATGATTTAAAAAAACCCCAAAGCGCCCCGCTTTGGCCAAAGCGCGGCGCTTAGGGTTCAAACGTGACACTTTTCTAGAACTGGAACACCGTACAGAATATAACATCAAATCAAGGCTTTGTCTGCAGAAAGAACCCTAAACGCCCTGCTTTGGCCAAAGCCGGGCACTTTGAGTTTTTTTTTTAAATCATTTTATTTCAAAAACGCACCTACAACTGTCATAAGGCATCGTTTGAATGCTGGATATGCATTTGTTCGTATTATGACGTATTTTTAACAATAACAATCACAAATACACTTTTGGATTATAACTGATTTAATAGGATTACAATTATACATACTTAATCTATATGTTTAACATCTGGGAAAATTTACGTACAACGGGTGGGTACATTAGCCTTTCATATGCGTCGATTTGATCCTTGTATCTGTCATACCATGCTGCTGCCCTCTCAGTTCTATTCGAATTCCAAATTAAGTCTGTGGGAGGCATTGGGTAGGAACCTTCAAGTATTACATGGATGAAATGTCCACCGTCGACGAACACAACCGCAACCACTTGATGAGGCTCCTCAGTGTCCTCTGGACCGCCCAACAGAGGGAAAACTGTGTCGCTGCCACGAATGTCCAATGTGTGAACAATCACACCATATCTTTGAGCAATAAGAAATCTCGTCTCAAGCATCCGTATATAATGTTCAGGCCTTGCACTACCCACTCCCTCAAAATATATCATGTTGTACAGCTCATTATAATGTCCTACATTTTCAGGATTGAAGACTTGCCTCCAAATACCCTCGTTCAGACGCATCTCCAACAAAAGTTGTCGTCGGATACTCATATATTTTCCTTGTTTCTGTCCTAACACTACAGCTACCGATCGAAACCCACAGTGACCATCTGGTTTCACATCCTTTATATTCGAGATGTGTGGGTGAAACACTTTTGGAATTTGAGATCCATAGTTCCCGATAGCTATTTCTGACTTAGGTCCCAACATGATATTTGGGAAATTGGGGTGAAGGTCAATCGGTTGTTGTTTTTTCTGTGAAGAGGATGATGCGTACGCGCCGTGACGAGGAAGACCGTACGAGCCGGCGAACCAACTTTCTTCGGACGGTATGTACGAGCTTTTTCTTGTAGCTTCTGCCTTCCTTTGTTCTTGCGTCTTTAATGTTGGACGACCACGGGTGTTCATTTGAACAACATGAGGTTTTTTGGTATTCTTGCCTGGCATGACGATTTCTTTAAATTTTTCCAGGTAGCTCCTTTTCACCTGAGGAGGTGTTGGATTGATTTTTTGTTTGAGTTTTTCAAATTCTGCGTCTACATCAATATCTTCAATCCCTCTCCTTGTCGACTCGAAGTCAAGCTTCTTCCAGAACACGTCTATCGAATCTACATTGATTTGCCCCCTATGAACGAAAACATATGGTAGTAAATTAGGTAGTGAAATCATAATAGCCAAGAGTCAATACGTAAACGTACTGTTTTTTCTAACTTTTCCAGACGACAAGCACATGGCAAACCACAACTGGTCCAAAACTGGCAACCGCAAGTCGAACCGTAGGCTCTCAACCCGTCTTCCTTACGTCGTAGCTCAAAAGCCATAAGCTCAATAGCATATATTGAAACCTTTCGAAGTACATTTTCAAGTATGGTGTGAGCCTTGTGGTGGTTCATTACTTTTCTAAGGCTTGTTTCAAATCTTTTTCTAATCTCTGTATGTTGTTGCTCAACGATATGTTCAACAATCCCCATAAGTTTAACCAGCAAGTTGCGATGACTTGAAAAGTGACCTTTTACCAATGCATGCATGGACTCGACTCTGTTGGTTGTAGTCTGGTGAAAGTTAAGTGTCTTGTAAGTCCATGCAGCTACAAACTTTTCACGATACAAAACCTCTAAAAATATAACCATAACTTGTTATGTATGTATCTACGTATGTATGTATGTATGTGAAAAAGTATTTAAAAAATTATTACTCACGTTCACGACCAACTTCTTTCAGTTGTGCTTCAAGGTTTGTGATGTGTGTAAAATACAACATATAAATCACATCAATTAAGGCATAAAACTAACCCTTTTTAAGTACTAATGTTGGAAAAAGAGTGTTTTTGTCTTCCTTTTGTATTTTTAGGATGAAATGAGCTCAAAATCACAAAAGAAGCAAAAAGACAACTAATTCTAGCATAAATACAAGAAAAGGAACAAAAGTAGACTGCCCGGACCCTCAACGGCACCTCCCAAGGCAAAGAAGAGAAAACAGAGACTGAACACGCCCCGTGTCCAGCGAACACGGGGGCGTGCCTAGGAAGCAGAAGAAAAGACAAACCAGTAGAAGCTTCCATTGCCCACCACGGGGCCGTGTCCAGCGGGCACGGGGGCGTGGTGAAAGTACAGCAGGCGCATTAATTGTAATTGCGAATTACAATTAATGAAGAGAGAGAATGTCAGACGGGCACGGGGGCGTGTCCAGCGGACACGGGGCCGTGCCCAGCCTTCTGTTCAGCCTATAAATAGGGGTGCTTGGCTTCATTCCATTTCATCCCTTGGCACACCACCTCTCTCACACTTCATCCACCACCCACCACCACCATAACACCATCATCCACCACCATCATCCATTGTCCATCATAGAGTGTGTGAGTCGTCTCGGGATCCAAGATTGATAGTAAGAGTTCTTGACAATCAAGGCCATGTTTGCCTAAGTCTCTTACATCACTTGGTGAAGACAAGTGTTTAGTATAATACTTTTTATTTTTAATCTTTTGCACTTTTTATTTGGTTTTGTATTAATGACTTTAATAACTAGTTACTTATGTTGAAGGTGATCTTTCCTTATCGTTTGTCCGTGGTGTCTTGGCATTATTTTACTGTCTATATAAAATAAAAGATTTTCACCATTCATATCTCCACGGTCTATATGGAGGTATGTTGGCTACCTGGTCGGGGGTTAAGGGAACGGTTTGGTAAGGGAAGGGTCTTGCCCTTGTTCAGCGTTTAGAGGTCCTGCTTGGGACCTGGGTCAAATTTAGTAGGATCTCCTTCAATGCCCATAGGTATTGGATGGCGGGGATCCAAACTCTTTGACCCCCTCATAAGTTAACTACTATTAATACTATAACCCGGCTATTTAGGACTGTATCCCTGCTGACTCAGACTACTTAGCCGAGGGTAACGTCACCGCCGAAAGCGGGGCCTACCACAATTTGCATTAATAACTTAATTCATTATCTTTCAATAATCTGACCCTTTAGGATTGTATCCTTGCTGACTCAAACTACTGGGTTGAGGGTAACGTCGCCTTCAAAAGAGGGGCCTACTACAATAACTAAGATAATCTCTTAAACAAGTGCAAAAGTGCGAAAATAATCAAAGGTTATACTAACACACGTGTCGGATCCAAGTGATTCATCTTGTCTATCTGTTTTTATTTTATTTTATTTTTCAGCATTTAGTTAGTTTTGATTTTTCTTAGTTTAAAACATTTTTCTCACTTTTTGATTTGATTAGACGTTGAGGATAAACCGGTATTAAAAACTCTTGTGTCCTTGGACGACCTCGGTATCTTACCAACACTATACTACGTCCACGATGGGTGCACTTGCCCATATGTGTGTTTAGTGTTAGTAAATATCGTGTTTTATAAATTTAAAACTTGGCTAAAAGTGTAAAAGGGGCTTAAATATTCATCAAAATTATATACACATCGACACACATCAGTTTGCCAGATTATACATGTATATTTCCTCGGTGGAAGACTCACACAACATATTAAACGAACGAATAAATTCTTTCCACTCCTTCTCAGTGAATTTCTTCTTGTTGTTCTTATTGATATTTTGATTAATATGAAACCGACAAAGATACTTGTTCACTTTTGGGAAAACTTGTTCACACGCGTTAATTAGCGCAAAGTCCATATCTGTTAAGATGACATGCGGCTCCATACAGTCCACCGACATAGAGTTGATCCTCAACATAGACTTGATCCTCTCCAACACTCATATGTAGTTTTCTGCCTTCTCTGCAGAAATTAACGCATGAGCAACCGAAAGTGACACTTGTTTGTCGATGTCATACCTACGACCTGCACAAATGGAAGATTGTACAAGT
This sequence comes from Helianthus annuus, assembly GCF_002127325.2. Taxonomy (NCBI): domain Eukaryota; kingdom Viridiplantae; phylum Streptophyta; class Magnoliopsida; order Asterales; family Asteraceae; genus Helianthus; species Helianthus annuus. The sequence goes on from NC_035446.2 coordinate 104,277,473, forward strand.
TTGTTTTGTACGTGGCGTCAATCATGAGCACATGCGGGAACGCACACCACATAGTAAATGAAAGTGGGTGGACAAAGAAGATATCTTCAACTGCGTTCGTCATCTCATCTACGCGCATGTAATAGGTGAAATCTTTTTCGACGAGAAGGTTTTCGAGTTGTTGCATTGTAGATTATCTGATCCTCTTTCCGGCATGATCTTCTGAACAACATTGTGTACATCTTTCGGAATAATTTTTTTATCCGGGTTCTTTTTCGTTAAAGTACGCCAGATGCTACGGTTTGGAATATCCTGCTCTGCTAGCTGCTCAATCAGTCTTTTATCTTCCGAAGAAAGCCTTCTCGCATACGCGTGACCCTCCATGTTTTCGATAGGAGTGTGGTTGTGCCTCGCGTCTTTCACCTCTATCTTCCAAACAGTTCCCTTTGTTTCCATGAACCCTATCAACTCAAACGGGCAACCTGTTTTCTTGCTACCTGTTTTCCTCACGGTAGCTACACTCTTGTACTCCCCACCAAGACTACATTGAAACCAAATCTTGAAATTACTTCCTTTTTTATTCGACCTTTTAATCACAATCATGTAGCCATTGTCCTTTCCCGTCTTCTGTACATAATCCACCAACTCATCATGTGACGAAAATTTCAGGCTTGTATCAAAAGAAAATGTAATTGGGTAAGAGCATTCCTCATCCTGCTCACCACCCTCTCCCTGGTCGGGATAGTCTTCCTGCACATAGCTAGGCTCACCGCCGTAACCGTGGTCGGAATAGTCTTCATGTACATATCTAGGCTCACCACCGTAACCGTGGTCGGGATAGTCTTGCTTTACACAGCTCCGCTCACCACCGTAACCGGGGGTTGGGATAGTCTTACTGTACACAGCTCCGCTCACCACCGTAACCGTGGTCGGGATAGTTTGGCTGACCGTACGAATATTCAGCCCGAGGATACGGTTCAGCTCTGTATCCGTAATCCGAATAGCTGTATTGTGCATTGGAGTCTTCCACAGGGACATTCAAGTCCAGCTCCACCATATTGTCACGATAACGAATGCCAGATACAACCTCCTCCTCCCTCGTGTTGGAAGGGATCGGTATATCGTACTAGGCAGAAATAGCGGCTCCCTCGTAAGAATTTGGAACAACGGACTCTTCAGAGTATTCACCGAAAAGGTAGTTGCTAAACCACGACATCGTAATCACTGAAAAAATGCTTTCCTCAACAGAATTTTCACAGTTCAAAACAACAAACCCAACAGAACCTCAACCTCAATCTTTTGAAATGGATGATTTTTTTCTTTTTGAGAATACGAGACAGAACGCATGGCCTGCCTCTTAAATGCATGAAATGAGGGTCAAAGCACCGTGCTTTGGCCAAAGCGAGGCGCTTAGGGTTCAAACGTTCCACTTTCTCCGACACCGTACAGAATATAAAATCTCATCAAGTCTCGTCACCATTTGTCTGCAGATCGCACCCTAAACACGCTTCAACTGACATCGTACACCATCACATCACCGGTTGTCTGGAAAGCAGGCCAAAACACCCCCCTTTTTGGGGGTGTGGAAATAAGGTTTGATGTGTGTGAATATCAAGTTCCTTCTTTAATTGAAAAATTAAAGTTGATTTTATATGAGATAGTAATCAAAATACAAAGACGTTGATGTAACTTGTAAAAGAAGGAACGAAATGACTTAAAAGAAGTAAGAAAAAAAACTGATTTGATTTGTGGGGAAAAAGGTTAAAACAGCATCTTATATCTTATATAATATCTATAAAGTTACATTCAAGTCTTTAAAATAAGAAATCAACATTACAACGTAAAATAGAGAACAAAATCCATGTGTTAATATGTTATGAGTAACTTATGAGTATGCTAAAGCTAGCGACTTGGGGATGTTGGAGGGGGTGAAGCTTCCTAATGGAGGCCCGGTGGTGTCACATATGTTTTACGCCGATGATGCGCTTATTATGGGAGATTGGAATGCAAATAATTTGGGGGTGATTAACCGTATTTTGCGAATTTTTTACTTATGCTCCGGGTTGAAAATAAACATTCATAAGTCGGTGCTTTTTGGGTTGGGAGTGGTGGAAGAGGAGGTTCGTCTTATGGCGAATTTTTTGGGTTGTAAGATTGGGAGTTTGCCTTTTACGTACCTAGGCGTCAAAGTGGGAGCGAACATGAACCGTATCTCTAATTGGGATCCGGTGGTGGATACGATTCAAAATAGACTTTGTTCTTGGAAGTCTAAGCTTTTGTCCATAGGTGGTCGCCTTACTTTATTGAAGGCTGTTTTAGCGAGTTTACCGGTGTACTACCTATCGATTTACAAGGCCCCGGCTACGGTAATTGATAAGATTGAGAAGATGATGCGGAAATTCCTTTGGGTGGGGTGTAAGGAGGGAAGGGGGATGCATTGGGTATGTTGGGATATTGTTACAAAGCCTAAGAAGGAAGGTGGTTTGGGCGTTTCTAAACTTGTGGATGTTAATACGGCCTTACTCGCAAGGTGGGCGTTTAGATTTAAATCCGAAGTTGATAGTATGTGGAGAAGGGTTATTGAGAGCATTCATGGAGGTAGGAACCGGTGGGTGTTTCTCCCGGTTAAAAACTCTATCCCGGGATGTTGGAAAAGTATTGTTACGTATTTGGATAAGGTGGTCATCAAAGGGATTTCGCTGCAGTCTCAAATTCGGGGTAAACTTGGGAATGGGGCTGATCTTAGATTTTGGTTGGACTTATGGATTGGTACGGTTACGTTAAAAGATAGATGGCCAGCGCTGTTTGAGGCGGACAAAGACAAGAATGATACAGTGGGTTCGCGGGTTCTGCAGGTAGATAATAAAACGGTGCTGGCGGATTCTTGGGTGATGGAAACGACTACTGTTCAGTCTATTTCTGAAGCGCAAGATGCGAGGTTTCTGCTGCCTCAGGTTCGTATTGTTGGGGTTAAGGATCGGTGGGTTTGGGAACCGGATAAAGATGGTACGTTCAGTGTTGCGGCTGTTAAAAAATGGCTGGCAGATGACGGATCTTATAGGCCTGGGCCGGTTCTTAAATGGGAGTCTTGGATCCCTATTAAAGTGAATGTTTTTGCCTGGAGGATGATTATGGATCGCTTGCCGACTCGTGAGGCGCTGGTGAGAAGAATGATGAATCTTTCGGATGTGTCCTGTCCCCTTTGTGATACAGGTTGCGAATCACTGCAGCATTTGATTGTTGACTGCGGGGTTTCGTATGGCGTTTGGTCTTTCATTTGGAAATGGTGTAGAATCTGTAACACCTCGAAAAATTTCGTCCAATAATGTCTTGACACGTGTCATAAGGTTCCGTTATGTGAAAACATACTTTAGAGGGACTAAAAGTGACAAACAGTGAAAACTATGGAACGTAAGGGTCCAAAGTGTCAACAATGGATAAATAGACTCTATGATAACCCTACATAATGTTTATAACCTTTAACGGATGGTTCATGGATCATACGACGCGGAAATTGCCCAAAAGTGAAGTATTGTAAACTATAGGGGCCAAAAGTGTCAACATGTTTAATTTATACCTCTGAGTGAACTTTTGGCAGACCCGAAGCTTTGTATAGCTAAAATATACTCACTAGAATATGTGGTAAAAATTTCATGAAGTTTCGTTAACGTATGAGAAAGTTATGGCCAAAACCGTACTTAAGGGACTAAAAGCGTCAACGTCGAATTTCAGGGCTTTTTGGTGGAGCGCAAAGTTATCCGAGGGCATTACCATGTTGGTAAAAGTCCTAAGGTTCTTAAAAACCAAGTTTGGGGGTTTACGGGTCGAGAAAAATAGCCGAAACATCGCGTACAAGTTCAGGGGTCAAAGCTGCCAATGTGTGAAAGTTGTTTGGCTGAACCAGGGGTCAGGCGACCCGCCTGGGAGAGCCCAAGCGGGCCGCGTGGGTTGCCCAGCGACCAGAAATTCGTTTCGGGTTGGTTTAGGTCCGATTTTGGGTTGGATACAGCTCATTTGCACCTCCAATTGCACCAATTAAGAGCCATGCATGGCTACTACTACAGGAACCTCGAATTTGTACCTTTAAATCAGATTATTGATCATTTTCTTGGACATTTTCAATTGATCAAGAACACATTCTCACAAGAGCTCTCAAGAACTCTCAAGGCAAGCTTCCTGGAGGAAATCTGATCAACAAGGCCGACTTCTAGTGTCCACTAAACATCTTTAGGACCTTTGTAAGCTTTCAATTCGTTCTTTAATCCGTTCTTGTTGTGTTTATTGATAAAAGTCAAACTGGGTGTTCATAACCTTTGACTTTCTGATTAAATGGATTTCTTTCAGTCATTTCTCGAATTGAAACTTGTTATAGATTGGTATTTATGTGGGAAACAAACCCTCAAAAGGGTACTCTCTGATTCCCACTACATGCATGCTAAATGTCGAGTCAAACCTATTTCTAAAAAGTCAACAGAAGCGATTTTTGTGAAAAATAACATGATTAATGATATAGATGACATGCAACCTGATTGATCATTAAAAATGACTTGTAATAAATATAAGAATGTGTTCTAATCATCATCAACTCGACAATCTATAGTAAAGACACGAATCGGAGCCGAAAGTCTTGTAAAACGATTATTTCGTAGACTATCGATTCGGATTCATACATGCATGTTCGAGATCTGTTTTAGAAAGCATTTTTGACTATTTTTATTTTAGTGAAACTTCTGGAATTTTCTTTGATTGAGTCTATGCTTAGCCTATTCGAATGCATGTTTCCGGTTTATGCATAAAGTTGACTATTTTGCCCTTTTTGATTTAAAACGGGATTTTTGGAAAAGTGAAAGGATAGAAATCTTTATTTTTAATATATGAACTTGCACCGAAAATTTCGGATCAGTTGGTGGTCCAGATTGTGAGTTATGGCCATTAGCGTAAAACTATATTGTAAATTTACATAAACGGTCCTTTTCGCGTAGAACCCGTTTCTGGCCACGTTTTGATACGAAACTTTTTACCAACAGATGTAATATAATATTCTGGGAATTTTGATGATTTTTAAGTAATTTTTGGCTGAACGGATCCTAGATCACCTAGTCATTTCGGCTTATGTCGGTTTTGACCGTTTTAGCCATAAAATGAGTTTTACACATCCTTTTGACCCGAAACCTTTTTCTACTGATTTTATATGATGAATAAATTATTTTAAGTATTCTGGAAATATAAAAATCTCAGATTTAATTTGAAAACCCGAAAACGCCCTTAAATCATATTTTTAGCGTTTTTAACGCATAGTAAAGCGTTATACTTGTTTTAAACATATAAAACCTATACCTACTGATGTGTTTAGCATATTTTCATATAGTAACAGTAAGTATAAGTATATGATCTCAGATTTCCAGTTTTGGCATTTTTAGCCCTTGTGAAATTACTAAAATACCCCTACGGTGCATAGTTTGGTTTTAAATGATAAATTTGACATATGGGTCATACCCTACTGATATAATATGTTATATTAAGTATATTTACTGTATGAACCAGACCCAAAACTCAGATTTCTAATTTTACCCTTTTATTATCTTTTAAATGACCAAAATGCCCTTCTAAGGCATAAATTGGGTTTAAAATTATTCCGGGCAATATAGAACATAACTTACTGATATAATATCATATTTTGAGCATATCACATCAGGGAACTTGCATTTGGATCTTTGGTCTACCCGTATCGCCCTTTTCGCGTTCGGTTCGGTTTACGTAACTAGTTTGCGTAAATTGACCGAAACGGGTCAAACGATATCATTTTTGTTTCAAAATCCAGAATGTATTTAGTATACCCATATTATACAAGTATTCAAACTTGTCGGGGCTAAATCACACTCTATCCGGTCTTTCGCTTAATCGTGCGTAAACCGTATCATTCCTAAAAGTAACCGGTCAAAGCTTAAGCTTAAATAAAAGGCCGTTAGGAATCTAATAGGTTAATTATAAACCTTTGTTCCAGATTAGGAAGCCCAGTAAAAGCTACCGCTCTTATCATTTGTGTTACATACTTACTCAGGTAAATACATTTTGACTTATTTTCCCTATACGGGCTTGGGGTACGGTATTTAAAATACCGCTTGATCGGGCGCACAAGTCCTGCTCCTTATAGGTGTTCAGTCTTGAATAGCTTGTGCGACTTCGTTTAAACAGTTTTGTCTTACTTAAAGGCTTTGGGGGGTTGTTGACCATGTCCCGGATATCCTTGGCATTATCTTACGAGATGGCCACGACCAGAGCACGGGGTGTAGGCGTACACCCGTCGTGTATAACTCTTTAATGTGGTGTGTCAATTAAATCTCTAGCCCGGACAGTAGATCCCGGGCCACCAGAGATATAAGTGCATGTAATTCGTTCACAAGATTATATTATATAATTATCCCAAGTTAATAAAAATATTTATGCCTTGTGCATTTAAATCAATTTTCAATCATTTTCAAAATGAGTCAGTCGATTTGTATTTACCAGTGTAAACTGACGTATTTTTCCCAAAAGATTAAGTGCAGGTACTATACGGAAATAGGCTGGCTGTTTCCTAAGAGCGTCCATTATAGTCTCGCAAGCTCGGACGACATATATCTGTTGAACTATTTATTTTTATTTTATTTGATCCGCCTGTGGATCCATTTCAACTACTGTGATATTTATTATTGCACTTTATTTAAAGTTGAAATGTTTCTATTCTGCTTCCGCTGTGCATTATTATATTGTGTTGATTGTCTATGACGATGCCAACTACGTCACTGTACCCCACACCGGGCCCACCGGTGACACGTGGAAATGGGGGTGTGACAGAATCGAAGGAGGTATGTTTCGAACTGTTAATGACATTATGAACATGGACTTCGTGGCCAAAGGTACCAAGTGGAAGATGAAGACTCTTAGGGGCATTTTGATGGTTTCCTGTTGGGTTATATGGAATGAGCGAAATAAGAAGGTGTTTCAAGGATCGAGGCCCCGGGTGGTGGACATGGTGGCGAGGGTGAAAGTTTTATCCTTTTTTTGGTTTAAACATCGGACATGGTGACACGTGGAAATGGGGGTGTGACAGGTTGGTATCAGAGCCAACGCTGAGTGAATTAAACACTATCCTAATGTGCTTAATCTCAGTTACACAATTGCACAATCCTCGATTTTCGAGTCTAGACAAAGAACTTAGGAATGTTCAACTTTTCGTTTAATTTATTTTTTATTTATTATTGCATTGTCTTATATATTTTGTTGTGCAACTTGTTTGACTTTTGACAGGATCACTATGCCGCCAAGAATGAGAGGTCGAGGAGGATTTGCTACGTCTCACGACCATGAGGCAGGGCCCTCACATAGGCGAGCACCATCCGCCACGCACAACACAGCCGCCAACGACCTTTGGAGGTCTTTCGCCGAGCCTGCTAGACACTCGGTATCCGCCAGCACTTCACCGTCTTTACCCCACTCGTTTGGGCCCCACTCGGAGAATGGGCCCCATGGTTCGCATGGATCCTACATACCTTTACACCAGTCACCGCACCAGTATCCAGCGCCAGTCTACCAGGGTTTATATGACCCTAATACTTTTGTGGATGAGCCAGTGGGTCATAACCCACTTGGACCGGAGGACCACTTTTCTGGTGGTCACGAGATGGATGTCGACGAGGATACGGACCCCTCGCTACCACCATCAAGTACGCCTAACCATCCGATTGAGATATCGGATGGGTCGCCATTTAGGGGATCACCCTACAATGGTGGGGACAGCTTTCAGGAGAGATTCAAGCAGCATGATTGGTATTTTACCCCCAGCCACAACTCTCCGATGATCCAGTCTCACCAGGTTTCACCGGTGCACTCGCAGCGACACTCGCAGCAGCTTCAGCAGCAGCCGCCTCTACCGCAGGACCTATCTGAGGCCCTGTGGCGTGACGTGATCACTCCGTCACCACCGCCGCCACCAGTTTTACCTCCTCCGCCTCAGAGGCCTAGGAGGAATGCGCGCATGTCTACGCGTGGAGGGATTCGCATAGGCACCCCTCCACGTGTTAGTAGCAGCCGCTACACGTCTCTACCCGGGGAGTCCGAGACAGGGGAGTCTCAGCATCCCGTATCGGAGGTTACTTCTGTTCCGATCCCGCCTCTGCCGCCGCAGAATTTTGGAGAGCCGATTCCGGCTTATGCTAGTGCCGCTCAGTTCAACCCGTTCGAGCATGTATTCCCTCAGGGTTATGATTACACGGGAGACCCTTATTGGCAAGCTGTGAACTACAGCTCACTCCCTCCTAGCGGTCCATTGGGAGACACTTGGACTGCTGGGCAGTCTACTTTTGGTTACCCTCCGGGTTACCAGCAGCCACCGCAGCCGCAGCCTTACCAGCCGCCGCAGCCGCAGCACTACCAGCCACCGCCACCGGCGCCTATGATGTCGCCGCCGCAGGTTCAGGAAATCCTGCATGGGATTGATAGCATGCGACGGGAGATGCAAAATGATCGCCGTCACAACCGTGGCATGTTCCAAAAGGTGTTTGACCTGCTCAAGGGTAAGAGCAAGAGGGATCATTGAATCCTTCGATTATTGTCTCATTTACTCATGTCCCTGCGTGGACATCAATCCATGTACTCTACCCCTGCGTGGGTATATCTATCTTATTCTACCCCTGCGTGGGTATGCTATTCTGTTGACCCCTGCGTGGGTTTGCTTTATTTTATTTGTTATTGTTGTACTTGTTTAGCCCCTGCGCGGGCATATTATTCCTGTTATTCATGTTATCCATGTTATTTCAAAGTCCCGTTTAGGGCAAATATGTACTGGTATTTTATTTGAAATTTGAAATGGTTAAATTTGAATTTCTCATTTTATTTATATACATGAATAATATTAAAATAATGGAAAATATCAATTTTTATTTGATTTGCCATTTTATAAGAATCTTAGTAAGGTATAACCTAGCTTGAATGCCTTATTAACAGGCCGGGCTGTGATGGTAAAACCTGGTTGAAAAGATTCAACTCCCTGTTAACATCTGAGAACATGTTAACATTCTTGACTTAGCGTGATTCGTAAAATCACACATGTCACCCTTTTTAATAAATTATCTACAGATTCTATCTGTATACAAGTCTATTAATGACTTGATACCTACGGGTTATGACTATGTCATATAGTGGCAGTCGTGGTTTATAACTCCCTGCCAAGAAAAGAATTATCTACAGATTATATCTGTATACAAGTCTATTAATGACTTGATACCTACGGGTTATGACTATGTCATATAGTGGCAGTTGTGGTCTATGACTCCCTGCCTAGTAAAGAAATATCTACAGATTTTATCTGTACACGAGTCTATTAATGGCTTGATACCTACGGGTTATAACTATGTTATATAATGACAGTTGTGGTTTATGACTCTCTGTCTAGTAAAGGATTATTTGTTTAATTATACAATTCATAATCCTATAAAAATCTAAATTTATAATTTAGTAATTGTCCGTTGTGACTAGGCCTATGGTGCCAATATATATATTTTCATTCCTTGATTGCTAATAAGAGCCTGAATGAAATTTATTAAATTAACTGCTAAGGTTTTTGATACCATGGTTAATAAATCGTCTAGAACGATAATACTGTTAGGTTCTAAATTAGACCTTGTCCTTTATTGTAGCTTAAAGCTACGATGGCCAAATCGGAAGAAACCAACAGTCATTCTGGGGAACACTCAGATAATGCAAAGATTCACGTTACCGGTGCAGAATTGCAAGCACTGATAGATAATGCTGTCGCCAAGGCTATGGATCGACAGTTCAAGGAATCTAGTGGTACTCGGAGTAGGACCCGAACAGAAACGCATGTCAAGCCCAAGACTCATTCTGAGGCTCATAGTAAGCCGCCATCTAAAAAGAGTGAGCCGAAGAAAGCTGAGGATGATAATCATTCCTCCAACCACAGCAGCGTCCCAAAGCAGGAGATTAAGCTGAAACATGACACGTACAGCAGGTCCTGTACGTAAAAGTATTTTGTATCCTGCAAGCCCAGAGATTTCACTGGGGAAAAGGGAGCCGTCGATTGTATGACGTGGATTGACGAGATGGATACTGTGGTTGATATCAGCGGGTGTGCTGATAGGGACGTCGTGAAGTACGTGTCCCAGTCATTCAAAGGAGATGCGTTAGCATGGTGGAAGTCACTCCTACAAGCTGCCGGTAAGGCCACACTGTACGGATTGTCATGGGAACAGTTTGTGGCCCTGATTAAAGAGAACTTCTGTCCGCAGCACGAGGTCGAGCGAATCGAATCGGATTTTGTATCCTTAGTCATGAAGAACCTCGATTGTCAAGCGTATCTTACTATGTTCAACACGCTGTCTCGCTTAGTGCCTTACTTGGTGACCCCGGAGCCGCGTAGGATTGCTCGATTCATTGGGGGTCTGGCACCGGAGATAAAAGCAAGCGTCAAAGCTTCAAGACCTACAACATTTCGATCCGTAGCGGATCTATCCCTCTCCCTCACTCAAGACGTGGTTAGATTGAGAGCCATGAAGAGCTCTGAGGAGAACAAACGGAAACGTGAGGATGACACCTCACGAAGATCTGAAAAGCGACATAGAGGGAACAACGACCACAGGAAAGGGTCGGGGTCTAGGAAAAGTGATCATCAGTCAGGTGAGAAACCCAGATGCAAGATCTGCAGGAGGCACCACTTTGGGAGGTGTCGGTTGGAAACGAAATCCCAGTCTTTCGAGAAACGTTGTGGGATCTGCAAGTCCACAGATCATAAAGCTGTGGATTGCAAGAAGATGAAGGATGCAACGTGTTTTGGTTGCAACGAGAAAGGGCACATTCGGCCCAACTGCCCAAAGTTTGCAAAGAAGGCCGAGGAAGGGAAGAAGACTAATGCGAGAATCTTCAGAATGGACGCAAAGGAAGCAGTCCTTGACGATAACGTCATTACCGGTACGTTTCTTGTAAACGATGTTTTTGCTAGAGTCTTGTTTGATTCTGGAGCTGATAAGTCGTTTGTAGATGATAAGTTTTGTAAATTGCTGAACCTTCCTGTTAAAACCTTAAGCGTGAAATATGAGGTGGAATTAGCCGATGGAACCTTAGAAACCGCCTCGACTGTTCTAGATGGATGTGTTATATCCATTAGGAATCATTCCTTCCCGTTATCCTTGCTTCCCTTTAAGTTAGCTGGATTCGACATAGTGATAGGCATGGATTGGTTGTCGAGTAACCAAGCCCAGATTCTGTGCAATAGAAAGCAAGTAATAGTTAAGACTCCGTCTGGTGAGTCACTTACTATTCAAGGAGACACCCAGCATGGATTGCCGGAGCAAGTGTCCATGCTCAAAGCATCCAGATGCATGCAGAAAGGATGTGTCATTTATATGGCACAAGTCACCATTGATGAGCCGAAGCCGAAGATTGAAGATATTCCTGTTATTTCGGAATATCCTGAAGTATTTCCTGAAGAGCTACCCGGGTTGCCACCGGATAGGCAAGTAGAGTTTCGGATAGATATCATACCAGGTGCAGCACCTGTAGCAAGAGCACCATACAGATTGGCACCAACGGAGATGAAGGAGTTGAGGACGCAGTTGGATGAGCTTTTAGCTAAAGGCTTTATTAGACCTAGCTCGTCTCCTTGGGGAGCGCCAATCTTGTTCGTTAAGAAAAAGGATGGTTCGATGCGTCTGTGCATCGATTACCGTGAGCTTAACAAAGTCACTATCAAGAATCGGTATCCGTTACCCAGGATCGACGATCTGTTCGATCAGTTGCAAGGAGCAAGCTATTTCTCCAAGATTGACCTAAGGTCAGGATATCATCAGTTGAAGGTCAAGGATGAAGACGTACACAAGACCGCGTTTAGGACTCGTTATGGACATTACGAGTTCCTAGTGATGCCGTTTGGGCTCACTAACGCACCAGCCGCGTTCATGGATCTCATGAATCGCGTCTGCAAACCTTATTTAGATAAGTTCGTCATCGTCTTTATTGATGACATTCTTATCTACTCGAAGAGCCAAGCTGATCATGAGAAACACCTTCGTTGTATTCTCAAACTTCTGTATCAAGAGAAGCTTTATGCCAAATTTTCGAAGTGTGAATTTTGGCTTCGAGAAGTCCAATTCCTTGGACATGTTGTAAGTGAGCGTGGTATCCAAGTAGATCCCGCTAAAGTAGAAGCAGTCATGAACTGGCAGGAGCCGAAGACTCCTACTGAGATTCGCAGTTTCCTCGGATTGGCAGGATATTATAGAAGATTCATCGAGAACTTCTCAAGGATTGCTGCGCCCCTAACCTCATTGACCCGTAAGAAGATTAAGTTTGATTGGGGCCCTAAGCAGCAGGAATCCTTTGACATTCTGAAGCAGAAGCTGAGCAATGCACCAGTGTTGACATTGCCCGATGGTATAGACGAATTTGTGGTGTATTGTGATGCATCACATACGGGCATGGGCTGTGTACTCATGCAGAAAGGCAAAGTCATTGCCTACGCTTCTCGACAGCTCAAGGTGCACGAGAAGAACTACACCACCCACGATTTGGAATTGGGTGCGGTTGTATTTGCATTGAAGCTATGGAGACATTACTTGTATGGAACCAAGTGCATAATTTATTCGGATCACAAGAGTCTTCAGCATCTGTTCAATCAGAAGGAATTGAACATGCGTCAAAGGCGATGGATGGAAACTCTAAATGATTATGATTGCGAGATACGATACCATCCAGGAAAGGCAAATGTGGTTGCCGACGCCCTAAGCAGAAAGGAAAGGGTGAAACCGATCAGAATCAATGCCAAGCGCATTGAAATAAGAAGTAACTTGAATGAAAGGGTGTTAGCTGCACAGAAGGAAGCTGTGCTGGAAGCTAACTATCCTGCAGAAAAGTTGGGAGTAACTGAGGAGCAGTTATCCCACGACAAAGATGGAATGCTACGCCTAAACGGACGAATATGGGTTCCAGTATATGGAGGACATCGGGATGTTATCCTCCAGGAAGCCCACAGCTCTAAATACTCAGTTCATCCTGGAGCAGATAAGATGTACCAGGATTTGAAATCAAACTACTGGTGGATTGGTTTGAAAAAGTCCGTGGCCGAGTATGTGGCCAAATGTTTGACTTGTGCGCAGGTCAAGGCTGAGCATCAGAAGCCGTCAGGTTTGCTTCAACAACCTGAAATTCCCAAATGGAAATGGGAAATGGTGACAATGGATTTTATCACCAAGTTACCAAAGACGAAAAAGGGAAATGATACCATATGGGTCATAGTAGACAGACTGACTAAGTCAGCTCATTTTCTACCCATCAAAGAGACGTATAGCTCAGATATGTTAGCTCAATTATACGTCGATAAGATAGTAGCGCTACATGGTATACCTATATCTATTATCTCTGATAGGGATACTAGATATACGTCGCATTTTTGGAAGAGTTTCCAACAGTCGTTGGGCACTCGTTTGAATTTTAGTACGGCTTATCATCCTCAGACTGATGGTCAGAGTGAGCGTACTATTCAAACTCTGGAAGACATGCTTCGAGCATGTGCGATCGACTTAGGTGGTAGTTGGGATAAGAACTTACCACTGATTGAATTCTCCTACAACAATAGCTACCATTCCAGCATAAAGGCTGCGCCTTTTGAGGCCCTATACGGTAGAAAGTGTAGATCGCCCATTTGTTGGGCAGAAGTTGGAGATGTCCAGTTGTCTGGACCGGATATTGTCTTTGAGACGACAGACAAGATCGTTCAGATCCGTGATCGTTTGAAAGCTGCCAGGGATAGGCAGAAAAGTTATGCGGATCCTAAGCGCAAAGATTTTCACTTCGATGTGGGTGAAAAAGTGTTGCTTAAGGTATCACCTTGGAAAGGTGTGATGAGATTTGGAAAGAAAGGCAAGCTGAGCCCGAGATACATAGGACCTTTCGAGATAATCGAACGTGTCGGGGCAGTCGCATATAAGTTAAATTTGCCTGAAGAGCTTAGTGCCATTCATAATGTATTTCACATCTGTAATTTGAAGAAGTGTTTCGCTGACGATTCACTGGTTATACCGCATACAGATATACACATAGACGAAAGTCTAAAATTTGTTGAAAAACCTTTGTCGATTGAGGATCGACAGGTAAAGAAGCTTCGGAGGAAGCACGTGCCTATTGTAAAGGTCAAATGGGATGCCCGTAGAGGTCCCGAATACACGTGGGAAGTGGAATCCACGATGAAAGAAAAATATCCCCATTTGTTTGAATAAATCTCGGGGTCGAGATTTCTTTTAAGGGGGTGAGGATGTAACACCTCGAAAAATTTCGTCCAATAATGTCTTGACACGTGTCATAAGGTTCCGTTATGTGAAAACATACTTTAGAGGGACTAAAAGTGACAAACAGTGAAAACTATGGAACGTAAGGGTCCAAAGTGTCAACAATGGATAAATAGACTCTATGATAACCCTACATAATGTTTATAACCTTTAACGGATGGTTCATGGATCATACGACGCGGAAATTGCCCAAAAGTGAAGTATTGTAAACTATAGGGGCCAAAAGTGTCAACATGTTTAATTTATACCTCTGAGTGAACTTTTGGCAGACCCGAAGCTTTGTATAGCTAAAATATACTCACTAGAATATGTGGTAAAAATTTCATGAAGTTTCGTTAACGTATGAGAAAGTTATGGCCAAAACCGTACTTAAGGGACTAAAAGCGTCAACGTCGAATTTCAGGGCTTTTTGGTGGAGCGCAAAGTTATCCGAGGGCATTACCATGTTGGTAAAAGTCCTAAGGTTCTTAAAAACCAAGTTTGGGGGTTTACGGGTCGAGAAAAATAGCCGAAACATCGCGTACAAGTTCAGGGGTCAAAGCTGCCAATGTGTGAAAGTTGTTTGGCTGAACCAGGGGTCAGGCGACCCGCCTGGGAGAGCCCAAGCGGGCCGCGTGGGTTGCCCAGCGACCAGAAATTCGTTTCGGGTTGGTTTGGGTCCGATTTTGGGTTGGATACAGCTCATTTGCACCTCCAATTGCACCAATTAAGAGCCATGCATGGCTACTACTACAGGAACCTCGAATTTGTACCTTTAAATCAGATTATTGATCATTTTCTTGGACATTTTCAATTGATCAAGAACACATTCTCACAAGAGCTCTCAAGAACTCTCAAGGCAAGCTTCCTGGAGGAAATCTGATCAACAAGGCCGACTTCTAGTGTCCACTAAACATCTTTAGGACCTTTGTAAGCTTTCAATTCGTTCTTTAATCCGTTCTTGTTGTGTTTATTGATAAAAGTCAAACTGGGTGTTCATAACCTTTGACTTTCTGATTAAATGGATTTCTTTCAGTCATTTCTCGAATTGAAACTTGTTATAGATTGGTATTTATGTGGGAAACAAACCCTCAAAAGGGTACTCTCTGATTCCCACTACATGCATGCTAAATGTCGAGTCAAACCTATTTCTAAAAAGTCAACAGAAGCGATTTTTGTGAAAAATAACATGATTAATGATATAGATGACATGCAACCTGATTGATCATTAAAAATGACTTGTAATAAATATAAGAATGTGTTCTAATCATCATCAACTCGACAATCTATAGTAAAGACACGAATCGGAGCCGAAAGTCTTGTAAAACGATTATTTCGTAGACTATCGATTCGGATTCATACATGCATGTTCGAGATCTGTTTTAGAAAGCATTTTTGACTATTTTTATTTTAGTGAAACTTCTGGAATTTTCTTTGATTGAGTCTATGCTTAGCCTATTCGAATGCATGTTTCCGGTTTATGCATAAAGTTGACTATTTTGCCCTTTTTGATTTAAAACGGGATTTTTGGAAAAGTGAAAGGATAGAAATCTTTATTTTTAATATATGAACTTGCACCGAAAATTTCGGATCAGTTGGTGGTCCAGATTGTGAGTTATGGCCATTAGCGTAAAACTATATTGTAAATTTACATAAACGGTCCTTTTCGCGTAGAACCCGTTTCTGGCCACGTTTTGATACGAAACTTTTTACCAACAGATGTAATATAATATTCTGGGAATTTTGATGATTTTTAAGTAATTTTTGGCTGAACGGATCCTAGATCACCTAGTCATTTCGGCTTATGTCGGTTTTGACCGTTTTAGCCATAAAATGAGTTTTACACATCCTTTTGACCCGAAACCTTTTTCTACTGATTTTATATGATGAATAAATTATTTTAAGTATTCTGGAAATATAAAAATCTCAGATTTAATTTGAAAACCCGAAAACGCCCTTAAATCATATTTTTAGCGTTTTTAACGCATAGTAAAGCGTTATACTTGTTTTAAACATATAAAACCTATACCTACTGATGTGTTTAGCATATTTTCATATAGTAACAGTAAGTATAAGTATATGATCTCAGATTTCCAGTTTTGGCATTTTTAGCCCTTGTGAAATTACTAAAATACCCCTACGGTGCATAGTTTGGTTTTAAATGATAAATTTGACATATGGGTCATACCCTACTGATATAATATGTTATATTAAGTATATTTACTGTATGAACCAGACCCAAAACTCAGATTTCTAATTTTACCCTTTTATTATCTTTTAAATGACCAAAATGCCCTTCTAAGGCATAAATTGGGTTTAAAATTATTCCGGGCAATATAGAACATAACTTACTGATATAATATCATATTTTGAGCATATCACATCAGGGAACTTGCATTTGGATCTTTGGTCTACCCGTATCGCCCTTTTCGCGTTCGGTTCGGTTTACGTAACTAGTTTGCGTAAATTGACCGAAACGGGTCAAACGATATCATTTTTGTTTCAAAATCCAGAATGTATTTAGTATACCCATATTATACAAGTATTCAAACTTGTCGGGGCTAAATCACACTCTATCCGGTCTTTCGCTTAATCGTGCGTAAACCGTATCATTCCTAAAAGTAACCGGTCAAAGCTTAAGCTTAAATAAAAGGCCGTTAGGAATCTAATAGGTTAATTATAAACCTTTGTTCCAGATTAGGAAGCCCAGTAAAAGCTACCGCTCTTATCATTTGTGTTACATACTTACTCAGGTAAATACATTTTGACTTATTTTCCCTATACGGGCTTGGGGTACGGTATTTAAAATACCGCTTGATCGGGCGCACAAGTCCTGCTCCTTATAGGTGTTCAGTCTTGAATAGCTTGTGCGACTTCGTTTAAACAGTTTTGTCTTACTTAAAGGCTTTGGGGGGTTGTTGACCGTGTCCCGGATATCCTTGGCATTATCTTACGAGATGGCCACGACCAGAGCACGGGGTGTAGGCGTACACCCGTCGTGTATAACTCTTTAATGTGGTGTGTCAATTAAATCTCTAGCCCGGACAGTAGATCCCGGGCCACCAGAGATATAAGTGCATGTAATTCGTTCACAAGATTATATTATATAATTATCCCAAGTTAATAAAAATATTTATGCCTTGTGCATTTAAATCAATTTTCAATCATTTTCAAAATGAGTCAGTCGATTTGTATTTACCAGTGTAAACTGACGTATTTTTCCCAAAAGATTAAGTGCAGGTACTATACGGAAATAGGCTGGCTGTTTCCTAAGAGCGTCCATTATAGTCTCGCAAGCTCGGACGACATATATCTGTTGAACTATTTATTTTTATTTTATTTGATCCGCCTGTGGATCCATTTCAACTACTGTGATATTTATTATTGCACTTTATTTAAAGTTGAAATGTTTCTATTCTGCTTCCGCTGTGCATTATTATATTGTGTTGATTGTCTATGACGATGCCAACTACGTCACTGTACCCCACACCGGGCCCACCGGTGACACGTGGAAATGGGGGTGTGACAGAATCGAAGGAGGTATGTTTCGAACTCTTAATGACATTATGAACATGGACTTCGTGGCCAAAGGTACCAAGTGGAAGATGAAGACTCTTAGGGGCATTTTGATGGTTTCCTGTTGGGTTATATGGAATGAGCGAAATAAGAAGGTGTTTCAAGGATCGAGGCCCCGGGTGGTGGACATGGTGGCGAGGGTGAAAGTTTTATCCTTTTTTTGGTTTAAACATCGTACTAGGTACAAAGACGTGGATTGGAACGATTGGGTCAAATACCCTTTGTATGGCTTGTAATTTTGGGGTCGGTCCTTGATTTGAGGTCCGGCCTTTGTGTTTAATGAAATTTACTGTTCAAAAAAAAAAAAAAAAAAACTTATGAGTATGCACTATTATGCACAAATATTATGTATATAATATTAATTGAATTATGTTTTATGTCTATTAGGACCAAGAGAAACACGAAAAAAGCTTTAATGAGATGTTAATATGTTACGGTGTTTGCAATACATACAGTGATTACAATTTACAATTTTTTGAATGGCAACTTATACACTAATCCAATTTACTCCTAAATCTACTTTGCGTTTCACAGCGGGATTCGAACTCTCGACTTCTAGAGGAGGGGGTACCATTTAACACACCACGATACCATTAGGTTAAATGCTATTCGATATACAATGATTACATCTATTAAGTTAAAAACATGCATTATAGGGTTGGCTAAAGAAACATCCCCCATTTCCCATCAACCCAACAATTGATTTGAGAATTATATGCGCGTATATCATGGCTATACGTCAATATAACAAGATGTATACACCCGTATGCATGTGGTATTCAAAAACTATATGCGCGTGTATTAGAGCTATATACACCAGTATAACATATTGAATTACTTACGTCACAAAAATAACAATTTGATTACTTATATATGGAAAACTTTATCTTAACTAACAAAAACAAAACACAAATAATAATTTGATAACTTTATCTAACAATTTTCAAATTTAGAAAACTTTAATGTAACATTTTAAATATTCAACCTAGCCATTTATTTATAAACTTACAAGAACCATAAATACATCAAAAGCCCTAATCACGAAAGAGGTAACATGTATCCAAAATAGAAATATGTCTTTGTTGGTGAAACTTGTGGGTTATTTATGTCATGTCTCAAAAGTAGTGTGCAAAAAAGCCACAATTCGAAGAAGACAAAAAACTAGGGAATCTTGATTCATTATTAAAAGAAAGAAAAGAAAAAAATTAGGATGTTTTTGTTCTCTCATTTCATTTGTGACGATCTTTTCTTTGAGCTCAAATCGATGATCTAAGAACACCCATCAGGTAAATTTATTATCTTTCTTCCTCTTCTGTCTGTCAGAGCCTTTCTTTAATCTTTAATCTTTATTATTATTTTTATTTTTATTTTTCAGTTTTTTTTTGTTTTTAACGAAAGTCAAATCTCGAATTTTGTTTGTAAAATCAGCTTAATTTGCACAAGATAAACAACCCCTTTTGAGCTTTGAGTGTCAGTGGATCAGACAATCAGACAATCATGACTCTTGTTGAGAATGGTGGGTCGAATAACCGGGTCGAATCGGCCGATTTTGATCAGCAGAAGAAGAATATTATGCCTAATGGAAATGGGGTTTTGAATCATCATCATCAAAATAATAATAATAACAATCATCAGATGAAGATGAACGGTGGTGATCATCGTGATCATGACGATGAGGGTTTAAAGAAAGAGATGAGAGATTTGGCTGAAATGTTGTCGAAATTAAATCCTATGGCTGAAGAGTTTGTTCCACCTTCACTCGCTCATAATGGTTTTCACGCGCCGCTTGTTCTGCCGCCGCCTGCCGGAGCTCCGTTTGGGTACTCTGCTGTTAATGATTTCTTGCTTCAGACTGGACAAACCCCTTTTCCTAATATGAATGGTGGTGGTTCTACTAGAAGGGTATTTACTTATTTTTATTTTTAATTTATTTTTGTTTTGTTATTTTTTTTGGTAAAATTATGTGTTTGTTGGTGTTGATGGTTAGAAGAAGGGTAACTTTAACCACGGGAAGCGAAGGATGAATAACCGAACCAACATGGCTCAACGCGAAGATGTCATTAGGAGAACGGTTCATGTGTCGGATATCGATCAGCAGGTGAATCTTGTTTCCTAGTTTTTACTTTGAAATGAAATGAAATGATGGAACTATTTTTGAAGTCTTCCGCTGTGTGTTGGGGTGTGACAATTGTTATTATTATTATTATTATTATTTACTTATTTGATGTATAAAATATACATGAATCTAGGTAACTGAAGAACAGCTTGCAGCCCTCTTTATCAGTTGTGGACAGGTAAATACGTTATCCAAATCATAATACGATACCCTTTTGTTAATAATATACGATGATATAGCTATATAAGCGCATTACCGACTGTTTGAACTTTGATGGATACTTTTAGGTTGTGGATTGTCGTATATGTGGTGACCCTAATTCCGTTCTTCGTTTTGCGTTTATTGAGTTTACTGACGAGGGTATGTAAACATAACCGTTTATACTCGGTTACACATATATAGTTTGTGTTTTGTGTTACATCGTGAGGTTGTAATGTGCTTGCAGAAGGTGCAAGGAATGCATTGAGTCTTGCTGGTACTATGCTCGGTTACTACCCGGTTAGGGTTCTTCCTTCAAAGACTGCAATCGCACCAGTAAATCCAACTTTTTTACCACGGGTGAGATTTTTTTTACCTTGCACCTTTTGTGTTTGGGAATCTTTACAAATGTATGGTTTTGCTAAACCCGTTCTTGCGCTTTTTTTTGTGTGTTTAGTCTGAAGATGAAAGGGAAATGTGTGCGAGAACTATCTACTGTACTAACATTGATAAGAAGGTAAGTGAAAATGTTTTCTATTTTTTATGAATATTAGTTAAGGTTTATTACATTGAAAAACAGTCGCTCTTTCATATGATCCACATGTGACGATTTACTACATTTTTGTGAATATTAGTCAAGGTTTATTACATTGAAAAAAGTACATTGCTATTTTATGTAATAAAACCATTTAGTTATTCCGGTTACGTATATTTGATGTTTATTTTGTTTGAAACAGGTTACTCAGGCAGATGTTAAGCTCTTTTTTGAATCATTTTGTGGAGAGGTTTGTAGGTTATTTGTATATGATATATGAAAATTATATACGCTACCTTATTGTTAATTGTATTTTATTGAAATTATTATTTCTTAGGTTTATCGTTTGAGGTTGCTAGGCGACTACCATCATTCTACTCGTATTGCATTTGTGGAGTTTGTGATGGTAATTTTGTTTTTTCTTAAACTTCTTAGCTGTTTTTTTTTTTTTTTTTTTTTTTTTTTTTTTGAGTAAACTGCCATTTTGGTCCTTGTGGTTTGGTCACTTTTGCCACTTTAGTCCAAAACTCAAACTTTTTGCGTCTGGGTCCCTGTGGTTTCAGTTTTATTGCCATTTTGGCCCAAAAATGAAATCAGGTCATATTTGTCTTATGAAATCCTGCTATTTTGTCCTTTTCCGCAGGGGCAAAATGATCATTTCTTTTTTATAAATAAATACCATATTTTATAAGGACAAATATGACCTGATTTGCCCCTGAGGAAAATGACAAAATTGCAGGATTTTATAAGACAAATATGATCTGATTTCATATTTGGACCAAAATGGCAATAAACCTGAAACCACAGGGACCCAGATGCAAAAGGTTTGAGTTTTGGACTAAAGTGGCAAAAGTGACCAAACCTTAGGGACCAAAACGGCAGCATTGGTATAAAATGCTGACGTGGCAGTTCATGCTGTGGTTTTTTTTTTTTCGTTTTTTTTTTTTTTCACTGACACAAGATTACATATATGTTGTTTCTTGTGTTTATATCAAAACCAGTAATCCATATAAACACATAAAAGTAAAAAACATCGATGCCTGTTTGTTTCCTAGTCCAAGTTTTATGATTAATTTGTTATGAAAAAGGTTGAAAGATTTTGTAAAGTACGTTGTCTTTGAGATTATTAAGGTTATACATGTTAATTTAACATAATTAAGTAATGAACTAATTTAGTATGTGTTGCATTTTGCAGGCAGAGAGTGCAATTGCGGCACTGAACTGTAGTGGTGCGGTATTGGGAACATTGCCGATAAGGTGATTGTTATACCATTTTCAAAAATCAAATCGAATATTGCAAACGTGTATTGTTAACATGATTTATGGTTTACGATGGTGATGGATGCAGGGTTAGCCCTTCTAAGACCCCGGTTCGTCCACGTGCACCGCGCCCTACCATGCACTGAACACACGTTTCGCGACCAGCTCACTATATCATCAGTATCTAATTATACACACGACTGTTATGTTTCTGGTGTTTTGTTGAATTCATTCGGGTTCAAGTATCTGTTTGAAATGTAGATTTAGGATGATGGAAGTTTGAGGCTGAACTCTGAGTTTTCTTAGTTACTGGTTTGTCACTAAGAACCGAGACGGTTTTCGTTATGAAAATTGTTGTTTTAAGTTTATTATTACTTTGCTATTAATTATTATGTGGTTCTTGGATCTTGATGGTCTTTTAAAAGGGGAGAGGGATGAGGAAAGTTGAAGTAAATGCCAGTTGATTTTTATTTTTAAATTTAAATCTGAACATTTGGTTTTGTTGATGTTAAAAGGGCTTTGACTTTGACCATTATTCACTGATTCAGTCTAGTCTAGAGGTCAAATTATTTAAGTTTGTTTGATGATAGCTTTAAGGGCTATTATTAAAGCTTATTTTAATTAATTGAATCTTTAGTACTCTTGTCATTATTTAAGAATACTTGCATCATAAGCTATGATAAAATACTAAAATAGCCATCTTTCTATTTAACTAAAACATTTTTTTTTTCAAATAATTAACCATTTTTATATTCCATAGTTTTTTTTGTTGGTTGTTTATTTTTCATATAAACTAGTATTAAGGCCCCCGCGTTAATAAAACCGAATGAAAAGCAAATGTAAAATCGTTGAATCACGCAGTCACGCACACCCATTGCGGCGTGCTAATGTGAAAAAGTTAGGCTGAAATGTAAAACATAGAAAAATACCTAAGTCAAACTAGGACCGCGTGTTGCGTCGAACTTCTCAAATGGGAAAAATAGACGAAAAAACTTTGAACCCCACACGCACGTTGCGGCGTGTTAACTCGCAAAATTTTGAACGAAACGTAAAACAAAAAACTTGGGAAAGATGAAAACTATGGGGGCCAAAGTTGAAAGTAAAAAAATGTTGGGATTAAATTGCAAAAAGTGAAAAGCTTTGTGTTAAAATAAAAAAACTAAAGGGGTTAAATTGCAAAGATCAAATGTTTTGAGTTAGAAATGAAAAATATTAAAAACTTTTTTGAAATACTCCCTAAACATAGGGTACAACAACATAAAACACATAAATGTTGTTAATTTATAGAATGGAAATAAACACCTTTTTAATTAGTAAAACCTTTCTGTATAATTTAATTTTGGCAAGTCGGGTTTTATTGATTTAAACTATGACTTGTTGGCTAATAATAATCTATATTGACATTGTGATAAATGGCATCTCACCATAAGGCCACCTGGTATACTCTAACATCCATTGGTGTTAATCCTAGTTGGCATCCGTTAACACTTGTTAAACCACTCCTAAAGGGTGTTAAGAGGCATTAAAAACTTCTCATGTTAAGATGTTAACTAGGAGAGAGAGGGATAAAATCAAGCATTGCAAAATTTGTACACACACAACAACATGCTATATATATGTATTTTAATTAATTTTAAGGGGAGTTAATGGGGTAAACCATTTCCTTGATGTGTTATGAAGGTGAAAGAGGATGTGGTGCCTACATGTAGTTAAAGGGCGTTAAAGTATACCCAATAGCCTAACAAAGAATAACTCCGTATACTATTTAATTTTTATTTATGTCGTTTTAAAACAACTTTTATATTAACATACTTCGATAAAAATTGGTTAATAGCTCATTAGAGGAACACAAAGTTACGGAAGTACAACTCGAGTGTCATTATTATTATTCACGTTAACAGTATGAATTAATATCAACTAATGAGTCATAATTTAGATTATTAACGTGCTATAGTTCGTAATCACCCGCCACACATAATCACCTCTACTGTTGCATCCAATAAAACATTGAATATGCAAAGCTAGATCACCATCACAATTCACAATGCTATCATAAATGAGATCAGAAACCTGATTCTGAGCATATCAAACTGCATCTCATACATATAGCCAAAATTAGGTAGAAATTTTATATCTCAAATATAAAGATATCTAAAAATCAATAACTATGTAAAAGTTTGGTACACCATCTGACAGCAAAATTTGTGTTAACCTCATAATATTATCCTTAATACAAAGTAAAAAAACAATGCTCAACTCTTGAATCTGATACTTTTGCTGATCGTATTGATTCCAGAAGCTTCCCCGCCATAAGGACCGGCGGGCTTCCTAATATCCCGTACTTGCCCTTTCCTCGCAACTTCTTTCTTCTTGTGTTTCAACTGCACATATTAGTATTCCACGGCGAAAAGACGTTAATACCCCCACGAGCGAACAGACATTATCATTACAACTTATTTTTAATGTAACATACCTTGTACTTCTTTCTCGGGTTTTTAAGATCCTTGTTGCGTTTACGAGTCAACCCTCTATTCTTCTCCATCTGAAATAAACCCAGAACCATAAGTTACCTTCAAAGAAAATACCTTATGTGCGCGCCGAGATAAACATCGATAATAATAATAATAATAATTACCTCGTAATTGATGTGACGTTTTCCATCTAGTTGAGTTTCAGGTGCTGCAACATCTGAAGGTGTAGTTCTACAAAACAAAAATTAAACAATTCCATTAGCCTTGCACAATGTTACTAAAAAATCATGAAAAACAATAA
This sequence comes from Helianthus annuus, assembly GCF_002127325.2. Taxonomy (NCBI): domain Eukaryota; kingdom Viridiplantae; phylum Streptophyta; class Magnoliopsida; order Asterales; family Asteraceae; genus Helianthus; species Helianthus annuus. The sequence goes on from NC_035446.2 coordinate 104,302,224, forward strand.
AAATTACCTGGAATATTTCTGTGATTTAGCAGCTAATTTGGCATCGCGTTTCAATTTGGTTTGTTCGTAAAGATCGGATTCTGAGTCGCTATCACCATCTTCAGTCTCACCGTCTTCGTCAACTTCCGAGGTTTCACGCTCATTTTCTTGAAGATCATCATCGTCAGAGTGAATTCCAGCGTTTGTCAAAACGCGCATTTCGTGTTTTCTTCGCCTTTCTCCGATGTCATCTCGTGTAGGTAAATCATCATCTCCAGATACAACCTTCAAACATTAATGAATAATTGTTTTAATGAATAATCACATAAAACTTTAGAACATAAATAAAAAATATTGCAATATAAAGCGTCACCCTCGGTTTTTTCTTCTGCGTTACAAGCTGAGACAGTTTATTTAACGATTTATTTTGGTTTCCTTCGATATCGAAAGTATCATCATCGAAATCATCACGGGTCTCTAGCTTTCTGCTCAATAAAATTTAACACCAATTATTTAATTTTGGTTTATTAAATATATTTTCAGAAACAAAACTAAATGAATTAAACGATTATAAGATACCCGTTTAATGGTTTTGAATTCTTCTTAACCCCATCGGTTTGTGTCGCCTTTAAGTTGAATACACCTTTCTGCTTCAATTTCTCCTCAAGTGCAGCTCTTACTTTCAACATTTCCGCACTCTGCAACCCAATTTTTTCACTCCCGGGCTTACGTTTTCCTCCGTTGTCAAGATCCAATGTAGAATCCGTCTTCGGTACCACAGGAGACTAAAAATGAAGAGAAATTAGCAAAATGTTTTAAAAAAGTAATTAATAGAATGTTTTAAGGACAAGTTAACTAACATTTTCGTCCATGTGGTTTTGTCCATTTATGCCAGTCCCAAACCAAATTTGTACCATTTCCGTTCCTGACATTCTTGAAACATGTCATTTCCGTCTAAAAAGTTAAACGGTTGTTAACTTTGACTGTTAAAGGAGGGGTAAAAAGGTAGTTTTCCTTTTTTATTTTCTTTTTTGATTTTTTACACCTCTTTAATACATACACACACACACACATATATATATGATATGTGTGTGTATGTATTAAAGAGACGTAAAAATTGTAAAAGAAAATAAAAATGAAAAGTTACCTTTTTACCCCTCATTTAACAGTCAAAGTTAACATCCGTTAACTTTTAGGACGGAATTGGCATGTTTCAAAAATGTCAAGGACGGTAATGGTACAAATTTGAAACTTGGCCTGGACCGGCATAATTGGACAAACCACAGGGACGAAAATGGCAGTTAACTCTTTAAAGACATTAAAACTTGCACAATATCAATGTATATACACTAACTTCTTTTTGTGTTTCGGTGGTACTTGAATCATTGATTAAAGAAATCGATTCAACCGCTTCTATCTCCATAGGAGAATCCTCCGTTTTAGCAGTAGCATGGTTCTTGAGAAAATCTTCAACGTCAGATGCTAGATTTTCATCGAGTGTTTTCATCTGCCGTTAAAGAACACTTCAGATGATCAGACAAATTTTTAATAGAAAATTAAAAAAAAAACAAAAAAAAAAACGAAAAGTTACTAAACTAACTTTATCTAACAAGTTTTTAATCTCCACGATGCGAGCAAGAACGGGGTGATCACGAACTGGATGACCTTCGGATTTGAGAAGAAGATAAAAGCTGATTGCTTGACAATACGACAGTAGAAGTTGTTTCTTCACCTCCATATATTGTACGCCATTTTTATTTATACTCTTTACTTCTTTAAGCTTGCTTATAATCGGGTCAATTTTAGTCTCAAGCTGGTCAACAGCTTCACTTAACTCTGACAACAAACCGACTAATTCCGGAGCTGAACTGTGAAGCAATAAAAGTTTCAAAACGGTTTAAACGAAATTATTATCCATATTAGAAAATGCAAAACCAGTCTTACAAAAATGCAAATTGAAAAAGAAAAGAGATACTACAATGAAAGAGTAAAGTACACGAATAGTCCCTGTGGTTTTCCAAAATTTTGGATTTGGTCCCTAGGTTTTTAAATTTAGACAGATGATCTCGGTGGTTTGCACTTTGTAACACAGTTAGTCCCCAGCTTTTGCCAAAAGTACATGCATGGCCCCTATGGTTTGCACTTCGTAACGCATTTAGTCCCTAACTTGGACCGCTGAAACCTTTATATTTGTTGGTTGGGGACTAAATGTGTTACAAAGTGCAAACCACAGGGACCATCCGTATTCTTTTGGAAAGTTAGAGACCAAATCCAAAATTTTGGAAACCATAGGGACTATGGGTGTACTTTAAAAAAAAACTCACTTGTATACAACATCCATTTGTTCTTCTTTTGACAAAGCATTTGGATCCTTCGTAACTACCTCAGTGTCGGTTTCATCTTGGGCGTCATGGCCTACCGTAGCTTTTGATCGGCCTTTTCCCTTACTCAAATTCTGATGAAATAAGCGGTTTTTGATCTACTATAAGAAATAACTTCCAAAATTAGCTAGCAGATATTATAACATGTTATATATATACCTCGAATGTAGGTTCTTCTTCACTATCATCTTCAAGACCGAGATCTGCGTTTGAATATTTTTTTTCTTTTTCGGTTAGTTGCCTCCTAATCTCTTCTTCTTGCTCCTCCTCACTCGAATCCCCCTTTCCAAAAAATTAAAAAAAAATGTGTTCAATAAGTTGATAAACTTCAAAAAAACACCAACCAACTTCATCAATCATGTTTATAAACATTTTCATAGCGGCTTAAAGGTAATTTCATATTAGCTTAACCAAAAGATTACCGATGCAATAGAGCTGCAAACGAACCGAATGAACACGAACAACTCCTTGTTCGTTTTCGTTTGTTAAGGAAACATATGTATTACTGTACTGTTCATGAACACTTACCGAACGAGATTTTTTGTTCATGTTCGCTCGTTAAAGAAATGTGCGTGTTCGTAGTCGTTTGTTGATATTAGGTAACAGACGCAAACGAACGTTCATGAACACAAACGAACACAAACTAATGTTCATGAACACAAATGAAAACAAACAGATACAAATTAATGTTCATGAACACAAATGAACACAAACAAGCGTTCATGAATAAAATATATAATACAGTGATACTTATTAAACATTTTATTTGTCGGAATTTTGAAGTATTTAATAAAATATAAAAAATAAAAACACTAATGAACTATCAAACACAAATGAAAATAAACGGACACATTACCGAACGTTCACAAACATAAACGAACAAGCGCGGCCTCTGTTCATGTTCGTTCATTCAATTAAACGACCGAAATTTCTTGTTCATGTTCGTTCATTTATTCAACAAACAAACTTCCCGCCGAACGGTTCACTAACTGTTTGCTGAACGTTAGTTCGTTTGCAGCCCTCGACGCAAACATAGCAACATGCATTGTAATAGACAGTTGTTTTCACAAGGTCAATAAAACTAAACATCAGAAATTACCGTATCTCGTCCATAATATATGTTTTTGCCCCTTCCCCATGCAATAGGTTTCCTTTCATCATCCTCGACATCATCTTGTGTTTCATCCTCGGCCCCACCAAGCTTTGCTTTTAAACTTTTCTGTTGCTTCGCGACTATGGAAGTAAGCAGAAACCGAAAAAATATATTAAAACATGATCTTATAACTGTATAAAGTAAAGTGCTCTACTAACCGATAACATTATTCGAAATAACGCTATATGTAAGAACCAAATAAATTCATGCATGTTTTCCTATTTTTTTTTGTGTTAACAAATGTCATCAAACTAATCTTACTTTTTGCAGCAAAGCCTGTGTCCTCCTCAGAGTCATCTTCATCCTCATCCTCATCATCATCACTATCATCCTACAAATCAGAATAAAAACTTCAATAAAATTAATAATTATGCCATAAAAAAAGGTGCAGCCAACCCACATAACTATCAAAATGCATATCCATTTGTGCTCACAATTCAACCCGCAACCCGTATAACTTGTTTAAAAAATGGGTTAAACAGGTTGTGTTCGGGTTGACTCGAATTTATGTACATAACTATCAAAATGCATATCCCTTTGTGCTCACAATTCAACCCGCAACCCGTATGACTTGTTTAAAAAATGCGTTAAACGGGTTGTGTTCGGGTTGACTCGAATTTATGTGTGTGCAGTTTAGAATTGAAATCCTTGACACGATTAATAATATGGGCTGGGTTCGGTTTGCGCATTTCAACACGGCAACCCGACACGGTTTACACTCCTAAATGCAACACCAAAAGTATTTTGTTAAAGAAAAAAAATATCACAATGCTAAAAATAAATTTATAAAAATAATTGAATAATAATAATAAATTTAATTTACAACAACCTCAAGTTCAAAGACATGTTGATCATTATCTTCATCAGAATCCCCAACATCATTATCTAAATCCAATGGAACAACGTCTCTCTGCTTATGAACTGAAACAAAGATATAAAATTTATTAAATTAATGAACTTTGATTAAAAGGGATTTGAAGAAAATCAATGAAGTGATAAACTTGAACTTACAAACATCAATATCGTCGTCCAAATCGGAATCGGAGAAATCAGGAAGTGGTTTTTGAGGGGTTTTCTTGTTGCTTTTTCGACTGTTTGATCCTTTCGCCATTGATGAGGGGGCGCCGCACAGGGTGTGAGGGTTCGGGTTTCTTCAAAGGGTTCGAATAAACCCACTTTGCAGGGTTTATGTTTATGTTTGCGTTTGTGGAGTTTGGTTAATGACAGAATTAACCCTTGACTATCTGTAGGTTTATGTTTTCTACAATTGTACAATGTTTTGTTTTTGCAAAAATACCCCTTCAACTATTGATCGCACGCAAATGGGAAGAAAAATACTTCATTTTTTTGTTAATTAGGCATAATCATTAACTAAAGGAAACCCGCGTGATACGGTAGAGTGGTCAGTTTCCTATAATTATTAAATTTAAATAAGGTTCAAAAGATTAAAAAATAAGATGAAGGTGTTGATTATTAGGAGGTTAAACAGCTGCTACATTGAAGGGAATCAGGATTTGCCTTTAGGTTAGAATGATTTTTTGTTCACACTGTTTGTATCTATGATGATGGATATTGGATAATATGTTGTCCCAAATTTTATTTAATAAAATGATTTGGCTTCTACGAAACAAAAACTATAAAAGTTTTATGATTTGAGAAATGGGTTGAAATGGGTAATGTCTTTTTAAATTAGTTTACTTTGTAATGTAAAAGTAATGCATTAGTTTTTACATAATAAAAAATTGATGAATACGATATATCTTTATATAACCCGTGTAATACACTGGAACTTAAACTAGTAATTAATTGTATATTTACAAAAATACAATCGTCGAATAAAAATAAGAGATAAATCCTGAAAATAGAAACTTCAATCATAGTTCAAAAATCAAAATATCAAAGTATTGTACATAGTCATACGATCATATCATAATATCTAAACGAAATCAAATCGTGCCCATCATCATATTACGGGAACATCGTGATAAAGTCTATTAAAACCCCGTCCAGTCAAACTGATCCACTCATAATCCCCTTCTAGAAGATCTTGACCACCACCGGTAAATTCACCCGGATAATCCCATTATCCGAAGGGACATTCCCATGGTGGTCCCCTGACAGGACGGGTACACCTTGTATATCGCAAGGATACCATATAAGCAAGGCAAAATGTCAAAGGAAGGTAAGTTATCACAACCCTAGAAGAAAGAATATAGATTTACTCTCTACATACATTGAATTCTCACATTCAATACTTAAAATGGGCACATGTACCTTTAGCGGGACAATCGTCCTTCAAAAGGTCCAAAAGTTGTTCCTCCACAAGTCGCTCGGATGCTCGTACCGACTTCGAGATCAACTTAAGTGATGATGAATTTGAAATCGAACGGCCACCGGGAAGAGATAAATAAAAAAAGCGGGCCTAAAAGTCATACACTACGAGTAATGAAAAAAGTCCCGTTTTAACCGGCATCAAGGAACAAATTGCCGAGTTCAATAAAATCCAACAAGAAAGAAACACTCACAAAATAAAGGCTTTTAGCCTTTACGAAGAAAAGCAAAAGCGAACGGATATGAAATTAAAAAAAGATATAATGGATAAATATCGTTCTTAGTTTCAGTTTTTTATGTTTTTTTATATTTTGTTTTTTAGTTTAAATTATGTAATCTTTTTTTTATTAAATGTCACACCCCGATATTTCCACATATCACTGGTGGGCCCGGTAGGGAGTATCGTGACGTAGTTGATATCTTCATGGTCAAACACACACAGAATAGCACAGCGGAAGTCTTGGAATATAAAATATTATTACAAACTCAAATGTCTGAAAATATCAAAGTATTTATTATAGACGAGTCTGTAATATCAAATCCACAGGAGGATCATTACAGAATGTTTAAAATGAAGCTTAGCAGACTTTATGGCATCTTTAAGGATTTGCAAGATCCTCTTTTTCGACACCGAGCAACTCCTAGCCTATTACGAGTAGTACCTGCCACTTAGCCTTTTGAAAATATGTCAGTTTTCACTGGTAAATACAATTTAACCGACTCATTTTAATATCATTACAGTAGGTATAAGTTATGAACCCAGATTTCCAAAAATGCCCTTAAAAGCCTATGTGAAATGACCAAAATGCCCTTTCGGGACATAGTTTGGTCATAAATAGTAAATTTCACATATGTGTAATATCTTACTGATGTAATGAGATAAATTAAATATTTTTACTGATTAGAAAGGACCAGAACTACAGTTTGTTATAAAATCTCTTTTATAAGTATTAAAATTACCAAAATGCCCTTACGGGACTTAAAATGGTTTTAAATACTTTTTGGGCATATATGTTAACATCCTACTGATGTATTAACATATTCTAAGCATAATAACATATGGAACTTGTATATGGTTCATTTGGTTGCTCGTTACGCATTTACGCGTTCGGATCGGTTTATGTAACTAGATTACCTAAAATAGCCGAAACGGGTTTAACCTTATCGTTTTTACTTCAAGATCCGGAATGTGTTTAGTTTACCCATATAATACAAGTATCCAAACTTGTAGGGTCTAAATAACATTCTATTCCGGTCATCGCTTAATCTAGCGTATCGTACCGCTTTAGATACTTTGAGCTAGCCGGTCTAAGTCTACGACTTAAATAAGACCATTAGCATTCTGAATTGGTTATATATTACCATCACTCCAGTCTAGAGCCACCCGGTAAAAGCTACATGCATTTAGATAGATTGGATACGACTGAGTTGTTTTGCTGTGAATCAAGTATTAGCTCAGGTAAATACTTTTAACTTATTTTCCCTTATACGGGCTTGGGATACGGTAGATTAATACCGCTTGGTCGGGTGTGGATCAATCAAATGCCAGATTGTGGCTAGTAAATCCACAAAACCTGTTTTGATACTGTTCTATTGATGACTTAAACATTGGGGGTTAACGACCGTGTCCTGGATATATCCTTGGCTCATTCATTTGTAAATGGCCACGACTTATGCGCAAGGTGTAGGCATACACCGAAAAGATGCCAATAATAAATTATTAATTACCCACAAGTTGGGGATAATTCCTTTATGGGTTTTAAAAGTGGTGTGTCGTTTAATCATGTCTTAGTCTCTGTACTGGGCCCCAGATGTACGGTAAACATGTAATTCAGTATACAAGATTTTTATTAAAAATTGTCCCAAGTTATAAAAGGTTTTGTGCCTTGTGCACTTAAATCAATTTTCATAAACTCTTTTCAAATGAGTCGGTTAAATTGTATTTACCAGTGAAAACTGACGTATTTTCAAAAGGCTAAGTGGCAGGTACTACTCGTAATAGGCTGGGAGTTGCTCGGTGTCGAAAAAGAGGATCTTGCAAATCCTTAAAGATGCCATAAAGTCTGCTAAGCTTCATTTTAAACATTCTGTAATGATCCTCCTGTGGATTTGATATTACAGACTCGTCTATAATAAATACTTTGATATTTTCAGACATTTGAGTTTGTAATAATATTTTATATTCCAAGACTTCCGCTGTGCTATTCTGTGTGTGTTTGACCATGAAGATATCAACTACGTCACGATACTCCCTACCGGGCCCACCGGTGATATGTGGAAATATCGGGGTGTGACATTAAAATTATGTAATCTCTTTTTATTATTGTTAATTATTGTATTAATAATAATGCTATTTTTTTAAATTATACATAACATATATTTATTAAATAAAAATAATAATAAAATGTAGATGCCACGTGTCGAATAAGACCCTTCTTCCACGCCCCTTCCCACACTCTCCTATTTTCCTCCACGCCACTTTTCTGACGCGCGCTGACGTGTGGTACACGTGTCGAATAACGTCCAATATTCAAGCCCTTCCACACCGTACGATCTTTCTTAGCATACGAATTGTAAATTGTAATAGCTTTATTAAAACTTGACTTGCAAGTCAAACTAGCGCCCTATAAATAGTTTTTTTTTGAACGGTGACTTTCTTTTTGAGTGATCCAATGTCACACCGTCTAGACGGCGGCCCTAGCCAAGATCTGCCCAGACTACGTTATCTTAACCGGGTCCGCGCTGGGTTGGTCAGACTTGGTTACGGCGTTCCCCCGAAAATGGTACTGCCTCCAAACGAGATGCCTCGCTGAAGTAAGAGCCGGATGAAAACCGGGGTGCGGCTTAGGATCGAACCCCCTCGGTGGGTTTGTCACCATCATTGCCCAATATCCACCCCAATATGACACAAGTGGGAATTGAACTTGAGTCTCCATTGAAAAACGCAAGTCTCCTACCACTAGGCCACAAGTGAGGGGATAGCCCTATAAATAGTTATTAGCTTTCAATTGTACGCAAGAGATTTGAGTTAATAAAATGGAAAAGAGTTGTGGGTTTTTAGTCCCCCACAAATCACCTGTTTGTTATATCAATTGTTCGCCAACAATACAGAGTAGCTAGATTTTGGAAATTGATACACGAACCATGAATCTGTTACAAAATTGTTATATTTGTGGTGCTGGTATAAGATCAAATTCGTTGTTACTATCTAATTTGGATCCATTGTTTGTTATCATGTTGAAGTATTTTTAGAAATGAGTAGAGATTGCAACTTAGATTCATATTATTAACTTAATCACGTTATCATTATTTTTTGTGGAAATTTGCAACCGTTTTTTCAGATCCTAGCCTTTTTCTAGCACCTGATTGCAAGACCTTTTATGTATTGGTGGATAAGAGACCATGGCTGCAGGACTTGGTGTCACTGTCTGCACGCTAATGGTTACAAGGCTCCATACATGTTTAAAACATCCTAAATGATCAAGTTTTTTCTTTGCTACATTTAAAATGGTCATGCATTGTTCTTGATTATGTTTTCAGTCACGAATGTTTCAGCACGCTGTACGACTCCATTTAAATTCTGCTGTCTGGTTATTAATATCGTTTCCAGCTATATCCCTCCTTGAGTCCAGTGTTCATTCCAAAACTGAACAGAACTCCCGTTACACACTTTGCAGCTGATTCTATCATTAAGATCCATATTAACCTTCAAAAACTCTTTGTTTACTGATGCTACATTTGCCCAAACCCTCGACGCCGCTCTCCTAGAGGGAATAAGATTATTCCTTCCCATGTCACATGGTAACTACCTTTGCCCATAATTGGTAACCCGATATTTTAAAATGTCACCACCATTTTGCTATTTACCCCATGTTGAGTTCTTTGATACCCCCCCCCCCCCCCCCTCCTTACCCACCATGCTATTTTGACCTTAAAACCTTTTCCCAAGCAACCCACCGGATCTTCCGGTTGTTGTTAGGCCTGCACCACAAGAATCTCCTCCGAATACCTTCTAAAGTGTTTAGTACCCCTACCGGTGCTTTTAGTTATATATACACACACACATTTTTATATGTAGTTTTCTAAAACAGATATTTTTTAACCACTCATTGACACATTTATTTAAGTAATCGAAAAGAATTTATAAGGTTTGGTCAAAATTTGGCCATAATACCGCCTAGTGATTAATCGGCCATTAATCGGTGAACCTCTGATTGATTAATCGGCGACTAATCAGAGACTAGTCGGGATTTTTACAACCATGACTAAAACACAATCAAAATACACTCAATCATAATTCAAAAATCAAAGTATTTTACATATTCATACGATCATACCACAATATCATCTTCCTACGGGAAGATCGTGGGATAAAGTCTATTAAAATCTCGTCCAGTCAAACTGATCCCCTCATAATTCCCCTCTAGAAGATCCTGACCACCATCAGTAGATTCACCCGTACGAGAATCATCATGTCGAGCCACATCACCATGTGACGGCGGTGCATTGTAACTGAAATAACTGCCACCAGGCTGAGAATCTCCTCTGCCACCAACCATAAGCCCCATAGACGGCGCTTGTTCGTTGCTATAATGGGTGTCGGTTATCTGATCTGGAATCTGGACTTCTGCTCTGTAGACCGCCATAGCCCCGATGGAGACGGCTTGAACACCGTTTTCATCATAGGTTTCGGTTGGAACAACGGTTCGATCTTCAAACGATGAGTATGATCTTATCTTTGACATTGATGGATTGTATTGGTCTTCAAAGTGGTTAGGGTCGGTGAGTAGTTGAGGTTGAGGGTGTTGCTCATGATGAGTGTTTCTGGCTGTTACCGATGTGAATGATGGAGGTGCGTCCATTTGTGTAAAGAGAAAGAAGAAATTGGGAAAGTGAATGTATGGAGGAATGAAGATAATGTGGGACTTTATACAGACAAGAATGTAAGAGTCAATTAGTCAAAGTTGGGGGCCATGGAAAGTGGAAGCCTCTCTGGATATTTCGTTTTCAACTAGGGAGTTGGTGTTTGACACTTTGACTTCGTCTGGCCTGACTAAGTCTAAATTATTTGCTTAAAAATAGTTCACAACCACTGTAGTCAATTACTGAACTAGTTGAGAGCCCGTCCATAGGCCGGGCACCCCTAACGACATAATAACATAAATACTTATAGCACATAATAAACAAAACGATAAAACATATTTATAATGTCACTAAACAAACAACGAAACATTAAAACGAACAAAGCAAAAAATCATACTTAATCGAAATAAAAATCTGGTTGTGACAACCCTCGTAATTCCATGTATCCGTACAATTTATTATTGATAATTAAAGTGTTTGATGACTGTGCTGAATCATTTATCTGCTTCTGATATCTGTGCAATACTTACATGTACTTGTTAATATACTAATAGTGTACAGAAAGGTCACTAAATAGTCCGTTATATTTTCCGGAGTGTTGAAAATTAGAAACGTTACAAAAATATATATATAGGACGCTTTACGAATTAATTAAGCGCTTTAACGGAACAGTGTCAAACCGAACAACCGGACATTACCCGGGACACCAAATATTTGTCAAATACATTGATTATTTATTTCTTGGCTTGTTATGATCCCCGTGCACCATAACACCCACTAAACATCTAGTAACTAACTCTAGTAAACATACACTTGGTTTCTAGCTAGTAAGTAACCATCTAGTTACAACTTTTGCAAACAAGAAACACCCCCCCCCCATGTATGAAATCGGTCAAGGGACCCACCCCCATATCTCCAAGATTTTATTTGATATTTTGGTTGATTTCTTGCTTCTTGAAGTGAACATAATATTATGAACATCCTTATAAGCATGATGTATAGATCACAATATCACTTCACCAAGATTCACTCTCACACTCAACATCTCTCTCTCCTCCCTCATGAACCGTCCATCCACCATACTCCACATATTTGAGAAGATTTTATCTTATTTTTTTATTGGATTACTTGCTTGTGTAAGTGTCCAAGATATGTGAATGATGATTATAAGTAAGTCTTGAGATCACAACCATCATTATCTAGATTACACACTCAAACTCCCACTCTCTCTCTCTCTCAATTCGGTTCCTCTATAACCGAAACCCATCACCACCACTTCCAATCATCTATCTCTTCCATTAACAAGTTCATTCTAAGCTTTAAGTTCATCCATGGAAGGTGCAACTTGAAGGACTTTCTAAGGAGCTTGTTCTAGTCTTTTTCACCATCATATTCTCAATAGATTCTACCCTAGCTATAAGCTAGTAGTAAGCTCTCGTTTAACCCTTGATTATCTTACTTTTATGGCTAATATTTGTAGAATGATGTTTATTTCACAAGAACACAAAAAAAAAAGGTTTAACCAAGAAGATGAAACATGATGTACTTGTGTTAGTATGAAGTTGTTTTGATATGTACTGAGTATTTGCTGATTTACTTGTTGTTATTGATGTGGGATATTGTTACAATCACTAAATATAATTAACGGGATCAACCGAACACAAACTAGTAAGCTAGAGACCAAAAACAACAATCTGTCCATACTTTACAGCCAACTTCAGTTGGCTGTAAACAGGTCATAAACTCAACGAAAAACCGATATTTTGAATCTAAAATATTTCATTATGAAATACGGTTCTAATGGCACCGGAATCGTAATTTTTGGACTTCGTTTACTATTTTTAAAGAACCAATTCGTAACAGCAGCTTAGGCTGAGTTTTTACAGCAATAAATGAGCATTGTATTTTCTGTTGTAACTTGTATTCTGTGTAGAATCGGACCATGAAATTTGTACAGTAGATGACAACCGATGCATGTGTAATTACCCCACTGGAATTTCGTAAATCGGACACTCGATGAATTTTTAATAAATTGTTCCGTGGACTGTGGTCAGAAATACATAAATCTGAGTTTAGTCCGGAATATGATTTTTTATAAAATATTGGTAGTGAACCGGACTCCGATATTTTTACACAATAAAATATGGAACGTTTAAGACATCTTGTAGAAATTTGGGAATTTTTGGAATAATATAAATATTTTATTAAGATGTCCGAAAACAGCCGGTTTTGAATATAAATGCTGAATTGAGATAAGTTGTGACTTGCGTGTCTAAATGTCGAGTATGCTATCCGTGAATGATCTAACATGTTATATACGTTATGTGCATTATCGTATGTTTGATTTTGAGTGGGGAATGGATGGGAAACTTAGAGGGCATAAACCGTTAAAGTGATGAATGTTATGTGATAGATATGTGTAGGAACTTTGTGTTCTATTTGAAAGCCACTAAATGACTAACTGGTAAATTATATTAGGACGAGATTGACTGACCTTGACTGTTAGCTATATTGAGAATCTAACCGAGTAAACCGAGGTGAGTTCACACTCTTTCTAAGGCATGGGATTCCCAGGGGTTTGGGAATGGGATTGATTAACTACTTGTACTATCATTACTGTTAAACTACTTTTTACTGTCCTCGGATTGAAGGGCACGTACGTAAAACCTACGTACACGATCATAAGACCATCAACTCTATCACTTTAAGTCCCTCATTTAACGACTTAATCGCCGAGGCCTATGGCGAGCGGGTCATTAGTTAATAACGCTATTAGGTTTAACAAACCTCACACCGTGCCAGTCGGACGGGCGTGTACTAATGGACTATGGGCAAAGGGTCAATGCTGATAGACATTGACTTAGGGCACCTCTTATATTTTCGTAGCAGTCGATACGCGTGGTCTAGTAACACATGGGAAACCCCCACTAATCTTCGCAAACATGTCAGAAAGACCGCGATGCAAACTCATACGATACATGGTTTTCAAAACGAACAGATAATTTACGAAACAAATGCTATAACTAAACAACCAACTGTGAATTCACTCAACTTTGTTGTTGACTCGTTGTTACATGCCTTACAGGTCGTTAAATGCTTGGAGCTTGCATATGGAGGTGGTCGTTGTGGGATGCGAACTGATATGTCCCGTATTTAATAAATAAACTTTATGAACTTATTAAACCTACGTTTTGGACTTTAAACTTATGAACTATGGACTATGTTTTGAACTTACGTTTTATGCTTCCGCTGTTTAACTAAAATCGGTTTACTTCCTTTTGGTCACCAATCGTATTGTGGTTGGTTTTAATTACTTAATTATGTTGTTCGATATGATTGGTGGCTCGACCCTGGTCACGTCACGCCTCCAAGCGGTGGTACTCCGCATGGTGGATTTTGGGGGTGTGACACTGGTGAAGAAAGAGTCTCGGTATATATTGCTCCTTGTAACCCGTGAAACCAAACTAAAGGTAAGAAACAATCATCCCCTTTCTTTGTCGTGTCAATTTCATTAGCAACTCCATCATTCGATACGACAAGAAACCTGCCAGTACTTGTAATATGTGTAATAGAGCATGATAAAATAATAGGAGGCTGTATGCGAGGAAAAACCCATAATTTCACCCAACTTTCACCTTCCATCCTCCACAAATCAACCGTCCAATTAGGAAGCCCATGAGTAACAAACATATGAAGCTCTTTATGAACAACAACTAAATTTCCATCATAGTAAGCATGTGGAAATCTTGGAAAGGTTTTCAACCTAAATCTCTCTGATTCCACATCAAAGCCAAACAACATAACACCCTTATTCTCAATAAAACAGTTAACCAAAAAATATAAAACACCTTTGCAAAAAGTTCCATTAGACCAAATAGGCTTTCCACGCCAGCAACGAAGTTTATTTGCAAAAGTGATTTTGTGCCACGAGTCAAACATACTTGAATATACATGAACCCACATTCTACCACGCCTACGCTTTATGTGTAAAAGCTTGTAGTCATCCGTCTTATCCACATACAACCCAATTGCATCTGACTTAGGTTTATATAAACCACGACTATTTGAGCTGGACACCTCTTTAAATGCACGAGTTAATGGATTCCAAATAACCAATTTGCCAGTATTAGGAAAACAAACACATAACAATCCTTCAAAACTTGTTAGAATATTTACTTTATTCCAAGGCGCTTCAAATGGAAGTAAGATTCTGGAGTTTAATAATGGACCTGAATCTTCACATGAAAGGGGGAATACAGAACATAAACGCGAACCAATTGCTATAAATTTCTGGTTATAGGATGTAGATATGTGACGACAATGCATCATAGCAAAATGACGTGTCGATAGAACAAATAACCATTCCTTGCATACACACTTTGACCGACCCACACCCTTTGCAGGAAGCCTTATTAATATCTCATACACAAGAATGTCAAGACCAAGATCATCAATAGAAGTACTTTGTCGTCCATGGCCATGTAAAAACATTTTTCTTTTGCATGATTGTAGGTTGTTCGTACTCATTTCTCACTGGAAGTAATATTAGTATAATTATTGTTAGCACATTATTATGAATAAAATTACCTATATAATGTCATTCATTCATAAAATTAAATCTACATGACAACAGTAATACATAAGGTTATTATCTTAAACTGGAAAACATTTTAAAATTTTCAACAAAAAAAGGTAAACAAATAAAAAAAACAAAACATATTAAGTACAAAATACTAAATAATCCAAAACATTAAACAACATGAACAATAATATTAACGTTGTATAGATCTAAGCAAGTGTGCCTCATGCACATCTGGTTCAATAACCATTTTAGTAAACTCCGTATCCTTCAACATATTAACTGAAAAAGCAGACATGTGTTACAAATAATGTTCATAGGTCATTTAAAAAATTAAAATATATAAGAAATACGTATTAAGCCTATAACATACTTGACGACGTATAGACCAACTTGAGTTGAGAGACGTATATGATAGATTTACTGGATATTGCACGATATGTTCGTACAATATTTATATGCCTCGATGTGTCTAGACGCAACTTTATAACGTGACCACTGTAAAATAATCAAACACATTATATTAAAAAAATATTTCTACATATATGTGTTACTTAAAACATTAAGGTCATTAATAATAAAAACGTGGCTTACGTAGCATCTTGCAAATTAATCTTAAAAGTAAACATATGCTTTATTCTTTTCCCCTTGATGATTTTTCCTATAACATCTACAATAAAGGCAACAACATGTTAGACTTTTCACACACACACATAATATATATATATATATATAACAAATCCAAAAAAATAGAAAGAATTTATGTATACCAACAATATGTTTGTGAAAACCCTGTACTCTTTCAAAACATTAAAGCACGGCACCAGTGGATACAACGGAAAACCCTTTGAAACCTCATGTATACACGGAGTAAATTTTGTGCTTTCATTTATAACTATTTTGATACGACCATAAATTAATACGTAGCTTTTGTATGATGGATAATCATTAAACTTGAAATTCTCAATTTGAAAATGAGAAACCGAAAAAACATGACCCACGAGTTCCATGCCATCAAATAAGTGAACCAAATTAGCGGCGACAATTGCTGCAACTCTTCTTCTCTATAATATAAAGTATGTTACTTAAATATAATGTATGTAAACTTAAAAAACGAAATAAATAAATAAATGAACTTACATCTTTATCAAGTAAAATAAGTAGTAATTTGTTTTTGCTGACATCATACCAAGTAAATTCAACACGTACAACACTAAGATTATACCATACTCCATAGTGAGTTAGTGAAGAAAAATCAGCTACAGTGTAATCTTCATCCATCTTCTATAAATAACAAATACAAATACCATAAAAGATTTAAAAAAAATCTCTAATAACAAATTAAAAGAATAAAAAATGAAAGAACAAAAAAGTAATAATTATCAATAAAAATTAAAAGTAAAAAAAATGCAATTTCTAAACTATATATACAAATGGGCCAGGTTATTATATAATGAATTGAGGTTTTGGGCCATATTCACTTAAGAGGCCAGGTTTGATCTAAACACAAATTGGAAATGGGCCGGGTTCGATATAGAAATACGGATATTAGACGGATAATCCGATTTAAGAAATGGATACTACATAATGCTAGTTAACTCAACCCTAGCCACAAATGTGACGAATCCAGCCTCTTTCTTGTCCAAAATCGCTTCTCTCTGCATCTCGATTTCATCCTCATCATCAGATTCCATGGCGATTCAAGATGGTTACACTTGTGTACGCTCTCTTCAGCTCCGTCATACGTATCATCACTTCAATCGTTTCAAACTTTCAAGGTTTTTACCCCTCTAAACCCTAGCGTCTTATACATCATACTATTTTGTTCTATTAGGGTTCTTCATATTCGATTAACACCTTCAATGATAAACGCTTGTGCAGGATAACGACTGCAGATCTGTGTTTCGCCATTTTTTCGCTTAATGGTTATGAATATATGGTTTTAGGGTTCTTCGGATTCGATTAGTACCTTTTGGATTTTAGGGTTTCAGCTATTGACACATGTTCGACCTCTATTTCCGCAATTCTTAAGGTTAACGGTTGTGGAACGATGATATTAGGGTTCTTCATATTCGGGTAAAACTTTTCGGATTTTAGGTTTTCAATTGTTCAAATATGACAGATCTGAGTTTCGGTAGTTTGATAGGTCTAGGGTTGTTCCTTGAAGTGAGTATGTTACCACTGAGATAAAGACGTGATCTAGATAAGCTCTAGAACATAGACAAATGGAGCTGTGCTGGATCCAAAACTTGGCAGACTCTTTGTAAGTTTTGTTTTTTATGTTTATCACTACATTATTGAATCAATTATTAAAGATTTTGTCTGTCTTAATGGGCTAACAGGAGCGTTCAAATGAGGGACAGAAGCTAGACTTATCCTTAAGAGACTGAATCATTTTACAGACCTATTCTGCATCTTGCAACCCATGGTATTAATCATATATTATGGCACTGTAAGTGACTCTAACCACTGATTCAAACTCCTTACAATGCCTATTTGTTTGTTTTAATACAAAATTGTTTGAATTTAAGGATATATTTACACAATTCTTATTGTTCACAACTGTTATAGTATGTGTTTTCTATATAACATTTTACAGAAGTTAGTTATGATCTGAGACTGTTAGATTCTACACATTTGATGAAAAAATGGTCTACATTCATTAACACACATATCACAAACCTAAATGCTTTTAATTGCATTGTTTAAACTATAAAAACAAAAACACAAACAAACCTATTTGTAATAAAAGCTAATCTAAAGAGATTAAGAAACCATACTTTATTTCTCCAACTAGTTCTGCAAAGGTACTGAATATGATGCTTTTTAAGATAAACAAAAAAATCATAGAACTACATTATATAGAGCTAATATCCGAATTTTTCTCAGGGAAGTTAATCTATATTTAGACAGTTAATAAATCATGGGATAGTGGGAAAGTGGGCTGACTTAGTAACCTCTTTATAATAACTGCATAATCGGTTACTAAACCTATAAGATTTATATCCCAGCTATTTTTTTTATTTGAATTTTTTTATAACCGAAACTGATCTTTTTTAAACTTTCTAACAAAAGCTTAAACTATTGATAAAAGTTATATTTTACACTAATAAATACATCTTTTTAAAAACTCTTAAAAAATCTTATCAACCATAAATTTCTTGTTGCATTAACTGTGACATTTGTTTGAATCTATGTAATGCATTATCCGTGTTTGTTGTTTGGTTTGTTCTTATTGTCTAGTTATTTGCATTGTCAGATGTAGGTGGCTTCCTTGGCATGGTTTACGGTGGCACCTTGAGTGATGAACCACTGATCTGACCCTCTGTCTCGTGATAGCTTGTTGAGTGTTTGTTTTGATTCTTTTGGTGCTATTATTTGTGAGAATAATTTTAACTTATAGCATATAACCAATTGTTAAAAAACAACATTAACTTCAAAGATAACAACGAAACAAAAATAATTCAAAAGCATAAATAACTTAAAATAAATGATAAACATACTTGAAACACAAATTACTTAAAGTAAACCTAAACTCTAAATGAAGTCAAGAAGTTATTGTAACATGACTTGCAACATGAAACAACCTTAGGCCGACAATAAGCTGCACATACTAAACATGTTTTACCATTGACAACACCTCCTTCACTATAAACCACACAGTTCTCTTCACTATCATCATTTTCTTCTTCCCCTATAACTCCATCAGTTTTTTCGACTGCCTCCTCTTTCTCCAGCTCCACCCCCTCATCTTTTCTTGCCATGTCCTCCGCAGCACGCACAATTCTCAAATGTTTCTTACCTTTAACATGAGTATTCAGATTTTCAGCACTCGTGCAAGTTACATCACAAACCTCACATTTGAATCCATGAGTGGTAACAACTCCAGCATTCTGACAAATGTAAAATTATATTAAAAAACGTACCAAAATATATGTATTTAGCAAAAACAAAACCCGAAAGATTTTACCTTTTTAATATGCCCTTTGGAAGCAATATGCGCATAGTACTGTTGCACACTATGACACACCTTCTTGCAAAGGGGACAACTTAAAACACTGTTGGGTTTTGCCCCGTTTTGAAGCACGATTTTAATTTTTTTATCCATTCTGAATAACAAAAAGAATACTAATTAAATTATTTATACTATTCTAAATGGAAGTTACTATCTAAAAAATAGGAATATGGGATTATGGGAAGTTATTTGTGAGAAATTTGTGAAAGAGTGGGTGAGTGGAGATTGAAGTTTTATAACCAACAATTTTAAAATAACCGTAAGTTATAAAACTTAAAGATAGATGTTAATATTATAAGTTTTGGGTTTTTAACTAAATTAGACTACCAACTCTTTATATAAATCTAAATATTAAATGTACCAACCAGTATACATGTTAGTAATTATATTGGCACAACTAAAATAATATTCACATGTATTCAATAAATGTTAGTTTGATTTATATATACTTCTTTTCTTTTAAATTCATACCTTTTACATGATTATTTGAAAAAACGTTTGAACTTGACTTTTAGTAGTCATACATTTGTTACTTGTAAATAATTGAAAGGTTATTATGTTGCAATTCTTTTAAAGTGTAAAAATATATTTCTTCTGTAATAATATAAATGTATTTAAAAAAGAGAACATGTTTTGTTAATGAAACATATAATACCTAAACAACTTTTTAAGAGTTATAGTTCACATCAAATTACAAAAAAAAAAATTAGATAAGACCCTTAGGATAAAAAACTTTAAAACATAAACAACTCAGGGATCACACTAACATAATTAGCACAAACATTCTTAAGACAAGCTAGGATATACACGAAGTACTCGGTTTCGGCTTTGAATTAATACCCTACGAATCTTATTTTTTCTCTTAAAAGAGGCAATGGAATCGGCTGTGTCACTAAGCTCATGCTCTTCACCATTATCTTCTTCAGAACTGTCCACATCTATTACTTCTGTCTTGTTCTCTTCTCCAAGGGATAACGACCTTTTGTTTGTTCTTCCTTTTACCCAACGGTGCATCTATAATAAAGACGTTTAATATATTATATGACCACATGAATGAACACACCAACAAAATACCTCATCACTAAATTCCTGCTCTAGCTCTACGTCTAGATTTGGATCCTTTAGATCTTTGGTGATTAACTGCTCCATCACATTGTCTGATACATAAACCTTTTTATCATCTTCTTCAGCCCTGTAAGTTGCTTTGACCTTACATGCATTAAAGACAAGTAATTTATCAATATACATGTTTGGATGCATACTCAAATACAATGCAACATGTTAACTAAGAAGAGATAATATACATACAAAAAAGCTAGATTCATACCTGGATTTTTTTCTCAGTCATAAACTGCATCTCCGAAATTAGTTTGGGCTCATACAACTCAGCCTTGTACACCGGTTCCATCTTCCAGTTAACACAAGCCAACAGTTAAAAAGCAATTGTTACCATCACACAAGACACTAAAACATGAGTTCACTACATAAAATACCTTGGAATTATGTATTTTTTTCAGAACGATTTTGACCATTCTGTTCCTTGCTGATTTAGACATATAAGATTTTAGGAGGAAGTATCTTCTTATACTGTCAAAACACATGTACACACCACAAAAACTTGACACGTGGCCACTACATCAATGGCCACTAATTCATTTAACTAAACATACGACGGTTTAGGAAGTTTTTGGCTTTCAAATTACTTGGAGGGAAACAACATATATAATTAAGGTGTTCTATTTCAGTATAAATACATTTTTTTTGCAAACATAAAGTAAAAAATGATGCTAAACTTTATATAAAACATAATATTTCAAAAAATGGGTTCAATTTACAAACTTTTACACCTTGCCGCATATACAGTTTTTATTCTTTTTCACAGTTTTGATCATTAGATTTAGGACATAATATTTTAATATTTTTTTTTCTTGCTAACTGTTGTATCATGAATTCATCACACTAATATTTGCATGGAGATGGGAACTAACTGGAATTATAAGCTGAATCAAATGAAGAATGCATTCATATCTGTAAGGTAATCACAAAAACTCTTTTACATACTTCATCACCCAATACTTGTAACTTAGACATGTTATTTAAACTTCAATCTTATTGTCATTACAGATAAGAAGGAAGCAAAGGATGCTCCCAAATTTTCAATGACCGATCAAGATGATGCAACAGTTTTAACTCCCATGAGATAAGATTTATTCAGTATAAAGGACAATTTTTTCTTAACAATACGTTAAAGGATTCATTTAAAAACCAAGGAATATTTGATTCGGAAGCGGACAGTTAATTTGGCTTTTATTTAATCGAATCATTGGTAAGTTTTTGTTACTTATTGTACCTTTACGGATTAATTATAATAATCACACCTATTATATGTTAATATTTAGAAAGATTAGTTTTTTTCTATTAGTTAGTATACCTTTATTATTTAAAATAGAATAGAATCAAAATTATAAACATATTTAGAAAGTTTAGTTATTTAGTTACTTATTCTACCTTTATTATTTAAAATATAATACAATAAATATTGTTAACATATGTTACCTATAAAAATATTAAAAACTATTTGTTTAACGAAATTTTATATATAACTTTATTAATAGGTTTACCTATAAATATATTAAAAACTATTTGTTTAACAAAACTATATCTATTACTTTATTAATAATTTTAATCAAACCATATAAATTTACAATTAAATAACAAAATCTATTATATTAATATTATATTAAACATCAAATCAGTTCACATACCCCAATAAAGAAATTAAAAACCCTAATAAATATCAAGAATAATACATATCTACTCATTTCTACTCATTGCTCTCTCTCATTTACGGTGATACTATTCACCTTCTTCTACACTCATCTTGCCGATCAGAACTTTCAAGCCTAATCAGGTATTTTTTTTATTTTCTTCTATATTTTACAGTTAGGTTTTACTATGTTCACTTTGATATCTTGATTTCATTTAATTTCAAGTATTACCTCAAAACTGTTTTGGTTTCTATTGTTTTTGTTTTAAATCAGAAATACATACTTCCCATAACCGCTTGACAGTTACCAAAACCGGCTGGCAGTTATCACCTATATGTTCAACTGCATTTCGATTGTTTTTATAAGTTTAAAAGTTTTCGGTTTTTCCAAAAATATATTTAGGGCTGGGGCTGCCAGTTATCACCTATATATGTTCAAATGAATTTCGATTGTTTTTATAAGTTTTAAAGATTTCGGTTTTTCCAAAAATATATTTAGGACTGGTCCTGGCAATCTTGGCCCAAACACATAAGTCTAGATGGATAAAATAAAAATAAGAAAATGAAATAACAGATCACTTTGACCCAAAACCCACCTGACTCATTCTAACCTTGCAACCAGAGATGTTATTGTTTTACTATTTTTAGATTAGATATAAATTTGAACTCATGATTAAAACAACTGAAAAAACCGAAACTTTTCAAACAGTTTTAAGGGCTTGAATGTATATGATTCGAACATTAGTTGTCATTAGTTCATGATTTGAATCTTGTTCAAGAACTTTGTACAATCGGGCTGATATGTGATGCTCATTTTAAAAAAAAAAAAATTCTAATATCATCTTTACCCAAACTCATTCTTACCAACCTGACCCAAATCTGATTTCGACTATTATAAGTATGAGATTTTTATTTTTTGAAAACATTCAGATGGAGTTTACAATACTAATCAAAGTAGCTGATTGCAACGACCTGCAAGACCGACTGGTAAGATACATCCTGACCCAAATCTGATTTCATCTCTTTTAAATATTTGACTTTTATCCTAACATCTGGGTTTTAAATAAAAAATATTGTATATATAGGAACTCCCAAAAATATTGAGCAACCAGCTTCCCAAAAACTGTGAAATAATCAAACTTGTTGATTATACGGGAATGAAATACAAGGTTGCAGTCGAAAGCTTGGGTCGAAGAAGAAAAACACTACATGGGCCCGAATGGATGAGGTTTTTTCAGTCTATAAAACATAAGAATATAGACAAACTATGTTTCAAAAGATTGAAAGAACTTAAATTTGAGATACTTCTTTTAAACACCGACGGTTTGGAAATCAGAAAGCATTCCTCAGGAAGAGATTACATTCATGGCTGTTTGGTACAAGCTAAAGCAGAAACATACCATCATCAGGTAGAACTTTGCCACCTTGTTTTATATACTATTGCCTCTATTTTCTGAAAGAGAAACTAATAATTTATATTTTCTGTTTTGAATAAAATCTAATCTCACATTTCTGAAATGTGAGAACTATAGGATTTACCGCATGGTTTGCTGTGGCTGCTATCCGAGAGGCGCTTAAAAATCGACAACTTGTTTGCTAAAGTACACGGCCCTAAGCAAAGTTGCAAGGTCGATGTGTGTTATGCTTTCCCTCCCGGAAATGAAAAAGGATTAGCTGTCGGTTTCATGGGGTCAGGTTGGACCACCTTTTGTGTTGAAAATGACATTGAAGAGGACTACCAACTTCTCTTACAATGGATGGGAAGCACTCCACAAGAGCACTTTAACTTCAATGTCCTGATATTTAACAAAGATGGCATCGGACTTCACACAGCCACTACACATCTATGCAACCGCACCAAGCACCGCCACCACAACAGCCGCCCCAACTACCAGAAACAATTTGAACACCATGCCATAGAAACACACATGCTGGTAATTAAAAACTAACTATTAATATACTTTATTTTCATTATAATGTTGGAGATTGAATAACAAAACCAACAATTTATTTTTACAGACGATACCGAAGAACTTTGTTCGGGATCACCAAATCAATAACTACTGTAATGCTATGCTGTCATTTGGCAATGTTAAGTTTCTGGTACCGCTACGTGTAAGGACAGATCCAAGAAGAGTGGATGATGAAAACCATGTCATAATGTATGCGGACTGGCAGCATATCCTGGACGAAGCGGGGATGACTAAGGACAAAGTGATGAGGTTTGAGCTGGTGGGAGAAAAAAGTGTCGCAGGTGATACGGTCTACTTCGAAGTTTGTTAGATATCAATTCGGAGAACTGTTTCAGATTCACTGGTTTATGTTTTTGTTATGTTTGATGGACAACTTTTCTTTTCTAACTGCATGTAGAACTTTAACAGTCACATCCCATTACGATGTTATCGTAATTTTGGTTCGGGATGTCTAAATTATATAACTTAAATATCTATGTAAATTGTCTTGGGCTATGATACAAACAGGGCCAGCCCAAGCCCAAGCGTTTTGAGGCTTGGGCTTTGGCCACCAAATTAATAGGGCACCAGCTTTTAATAAAAGGTTGCATAAATTGATATTTGATTTGGGCCTGACCTGCCAACTAACGTTAAAATTAATCAATATTGGTTGCAAAATGTATTTACTGTTTATCAAAAAGGCAGGCTTATGACCCATGTATGCAACATCGGACATGTATATTTAGCGGGAGTTTAGGTTACCTTATTTTCTATAGTTAAATCATTATGAGTGATAAATTTACAAACAAAATATGACATACGCAAATAACGTATCAATTTCAAACATCTTCTCTATCTAATAACTCAATTTCTTAACCAAACTTACAACTTAAAATTAACAATATCAATAACAAATCAATAAATTCACTAATTCTAATAGTTAAAAATACATATATGCTTATAAGATCAATATTTTATGTTGACTTCAAACACTATGAAAATAAGTGCATAAACAACACTACATCAAGTTTATTAGTTTGCAACTGGTTCACATAAGTAACATAGAAAGCAACAAAAGTCTTATCACAAAAAGTAACAAAAAAAACATGCATAATGATTCAAAAAAGCACATATTATCTAATCAGTATATTTCTTTGGCTTTCGTCTTGCTCGTTTAGGCCTCACTTGTTGATCACACTCATTAGAACACTCAACAACAGATGTGGTAGCAGTTGTAACATCCCTAGTATTCGACTTTCTTGTATTAATGATAGAACCATTATCCGCTTCACAATCAAACGACTGTACCTGCTAAGAAAAAATATTCAATACAATAAAGCAAAGTACAATCAATGCAATAGGTGAAAATTAAAAAAACAATAACATACCAATGGTGTTTCATTAGACGAGACTGATGAAATGATTGGACCCCATAACAATTCATCAGCCATATCCATTTCTTCAGTTGAGACTCTTGAAAAAAACTCTGTGCATTCATCTTCATTGTCTTCAAAAACATGATCTATATCATCCGTGCAAGTACTAACCGTAGATAAACTAATGTTATTCGTGTGCGATTCGATATAATCCTTAATGAACTTTGACACAGTAAAGCGATAAGAATAGTGAGGTGCCAAGTTATATTCATCAATCTTAATCCGAAATGTAACACTCCTAGCACATAAAGAATCAACCAAATATGTGTGAGCCCATAAAGGATCATTAACACCCTGCAGAAACAGAATAACATTATTATTGACATAGACAAACATTAGCAAATAAAGCAAATCATTCATCCATATAAAATAAGATATTAACGAAATATTTGGTTTATACCTCAGACAAACTTTTAGAAAGCAACTCCTCCGCAGTAATCCCAATAAGTGCAATCACAACATCATCAAAAAGAACGCACGTCATCTCAACATCATTATCAACCACGCGGACAACCAACTTGAAACTGTCAAAATCTTATAATTAAGAAAACAATAAAAACACAACAATATATAAAGACTTACGCTATCTGGGGATTGAGAACATTTTGTTGACATGATACACAATAATAGGTAGCATCCATGAACCGCACCTTCTTTCGACATTTAGAACATTTAACATACTTCCAATCATTAAACAAATCAACATCAACTATAGTACCAAAGATGTTATAAAATGTCCCCTGCAAAGCAAAAAATATATGGTATCAATTAAAAACATTGTAAAAGCAAGTTAAACGTTATTAAAATAATTGATCTACACCAAAAACAAAAGATATAAGATAGGTTAAAAGCCAATACCTTATAAACTCCTGCCTGAATAGATCGATAAACATCAGCAATACTAACAACTTGCGAGTCTTCATTTTGTGGTGTGTTAGCTTTAAATAAAACAGGCACCGGTAACCTTCAAAGGACATAAAATAAGTTGCATTAAAACATACAATGCTTTGAAACATAAATAACCTTTAATACAAGGAATAATATACATTGTCTTGAAGACATCACAAACTGGTGATGACAAGTTAATATATAATTGAGATGCAACTGTTGACATCACACAAGGAGCACCTAACCAAAAAAAAAACACCAATGGATCAAGTATATATATTAAAAATATGCATACAAATATTTCATCTATTACATTACACATACCTTCAAACAATCGAACCTTGCAAGATGTTAATACAACAACAACTGCATTAGTGGCATGGCGCCTCATGTCCTCATCAGTATACTTAAGTGCAAGTTGGCCCCATAAAGAAGCATTGAGATTATTACCACTATATTTAATAAAAACACAACCATTCCAAAATAAGCAAAAACAAAAAAAAATAAAAAACATAGAATGCGCCACAAAAACAGTCTAAAAAACTTACACTTCATCGGATAAAACAATTCGTCGTACTTCCCGATTATTTGATTGTGAAGACCGCAAATCAGTATCAAGATAACCCCACACACGAAGAACACCCACAACATCTACATAAAAAATATAATTATATATAGACATGAAGACGCAAAGAGAAAAACAACAACTAAACCTGTTAGATATATGTCATTCTTCAAGCGTGATCCAAGCATGTTAAAAGGCATCGGCTCAAAAACATGACGTCTAAATAAGCTCGGTTGAACTCTTGATGGACTAATTGACGTAGATCGCATAAACTTAACATAGCAATCACGTTTCAACGGACGATACCATGAGTCGTATACAAGAACCTCAAAACCATATAGCCTATACACGCAACCATCCTCCAAACGATTAGTAAAAAGATGCATCAAATGAAAAGGAATTTTTGCATGAATTGAACAATCCTGCAAGGAAAACATGCAACATTACAAAACATATATATTATAGTTTTTTTAATTAATTAAAAAAATGCCTTACGCGTTCATCTGAAAGGATGACATCAAATGACAATATACGATTTGAGCTAGGAATGTATGTTGTCCAAGAACGTGTGACCATTACAGTGACTTGCCATTGGTCAGTAATACCAGGCATCAAGTCTGAAATGTACCGATGTCCCATTCTATATTATGAGAACCTAAAACATGGAAACAAAAAATGTTATGGAAAGCTTATATTAATAACAAAATATACATAAAGGAAATATATATCTATATATAACAACCAAACACATAAAAACCACATGCAAAACAACGTAATTACAAATGGCATATTTAGTCAACCAAACCAATATATAAAGTAAATAAACATTAAATACAAGTGTTCAAATAAGAGAGACATAATATGCTACCTTTATAGAAGCGTACACGGTAGCAATTCCACTTCTCAATAACAACATACAAAACACTCAGACCAATGCATCACTTGACATCAAAGGTAAGTTATAAAAAACTTCCTTATAAACAACATTTCTTGTTAATTGGTTAGAACACTTGCCATCATTATCAACATAAAATCGTAGACCAGCTCGAGATGTAACACGGGAGGCAATCACATAAAGTTGACCATGTGAAAAAACAGGCTTTACCAAGTAACCACAAACATGTTTAAATGTTTGGCCCTGACTTTTATTAATTGTCATAGCAAAACATAGTTTCACGGGAAACTGTCTTCTCTTAAAGTGGAAAGGCCAACATGTAGAAGTTGGAGTCATATCGATTCTAGAAATAAAAGCTCTTTCTCCAACATGCGTACCCGTAATAATAACGCCCTCAATAACACGACGACTTATTTGAGTAACCACTAAACGGGTCCCATTACACAATCCTTTCTTGAGATTCAAGTTACGTAGCAATATGATTGGTGCCCCAACCTTTAACTTTAATATGTGATTCGGTAAGCCAGAAAACTGTAAAGTATTAAGAAACTCCGTAGGATACATAGCCTGCATTTCTTCAATATTATTTGTACTTGCACAAATGGAATCGAGACTAAATAACTCATGATTGTCACCTGGCAACTTATCAAGAACATGTAGATTAATCTTATCAACCTCATTGTTAGTCGATGATAAAATACAGCGCTCCTGTAGGTAAGAAACATCAGTGAATCGTTCTTCTATATTAGGAAATGTATCTGAAACAACTGATTCAATAGGATTATCTGAAACAGGAATCAATAGATCGCGAGGTATATTAATCCAAGTTCTCTCATCTTCCCCGTCTAGCGAAATTGCAGGAAGACGACCAGACCCCATATCTAAAATCCACTTATTGAAATCTCGATGCTGTATTACAACATCGTCATTAACACTTGAACTATTCAACCGCATATTAATCGTTAAAGAAAACACCTTACACGCACCCCATATAGTCGATGACTTATTCACAACCGAAGCAACAATCTCACTACGCGGAGCAAGCGGAATAACAGGAAGAATTTGTCGAAAGTCTCCTCCAAGAGCGACACATTTCCCTCCAAATACTCGACGGTCTGCACCAGGTATATTATTTCGACAAATATCTCTAAAAGTACGGTCAACCGCTTCAAATGCATAACGATGTTGCAGCGGTGCCTCATCCCATATTATAAGCGCAGCATCATTAATCAGCCCAGCAAGATCCGTCCCAACATCAATCGAGCAGCAAGAATCCTTATCAAGTTCAAAGGGAATCTTAAAACGCGAATGCGCTGTACGACCACCAGGTAGTAGAAGAGAGGCAATCCCAGAAGAAGCAACAGACAAGACGATTTGGCCACGTGAACGAAAACAGGAAATGAGAGTCTTCCATAAATACGTTTTTCCCGTCCCTCCACTACCAAAACAAAAACAGCACCACCCGTCCGTCTATCAACACAATCACATACATAATCAAACACCTCCCTTTGTTCAGCATTCAATCCACGAAATAATCATGAAAAAGCGTCATTTCTTCTTCAATATTGAAGGTGCGCTCAGCCATAATCAACCGATTTTCCATAGTATCAACCAATTGACGATCAATTTGAGGCAAATTAGGAAAATCTAATAAACTTTTACCATGACCAATTAAAACTCTTTCAATCTCAATCAATGTATAATTGAGAATCTCTTCATCTGTGAATACCACATCATCATTCTGCAGCATTGTGCGTCGATTGTAAGCAATATCATCTGATAAGTAAGGTAGACAATCAAAAAATAACCTCCGTTGATTACTAACCGTACAAAACAATAGAATGCAGACAAATAAATCACGAAGTTGATTCCCCAACTGCCATTGAGAAGCTTCACGTATTGAATCTACCCACTCAACATCATCTCCTAACAAACCCAACGCATTGCAAGCAGACATATAAGTTGGATGCTCAACACCATCAACCGTACGAATGTCTTTAAAGCTTAATGGCCCACGTTGAACATTTAATAACATACGGAGGTAATACTTTTCACCCATCGATGGGCTCACATAATAAATGCGGCCAATACAAGTCGTCCTATGTCGTGGCAACCACTCCTTCTCCTTTTCATGCCAAGTGAACTTTGTTGGAAAGTCTACATATGTCAAAGAACGACCATGCGGAAACCTTTCATTTGCACGAAACCATTCAGTAAATTTTGACATGCTAGCCGTAGCACGTTGGGCAACTTCCTCAACCTCATCATTATCATGAAAATACACTCTATTACACCCTTCCTCATGAAAAGGTAATCGCTCAACAGCAACATCACGGTACTTCATTTCAAATTCAAAAATCTTCCAACATGCCTCAATAGAAGATATATACCGACAATTTAAATATTCCTCAATTTCATTTTCATTATGTAATAAGGACGCAAACGTTGTCCTATTTTGAGCACCTTCCAAAACCACAGTTGCACGATCTGGACCTTTGTTTATATAAGTAAAAAGATACTTGACTAACATCCCTTGGTTGCACCACTCCACATTAATGTGACAACCATATTTCACCAACAATTCACGGTTATACGGAACAACATACCGATTATCAAGCTTAATATCTTGAGAACCAACTTTAACAACTCTTGAATTATTGGGCCTCTTATAACACGGCCAACCATCATTTCGGATGAATGTCTCCTCACAATAATTCTTTGGGTACCCTTTACTACATACACCATTATGCATACAAGGACTTGAAGGGTTGAGCAAACCACATGGACCATGCATCATTTGTGTACGAACAATACCGAAAGCTATAGGGTCTTCCACCTCCGAAGGAAGCTCAGCAGATATATATTTATCGATATTGTCAACCGTATTTATCTTATCTTCAGGTTGTAAAAAAAGCAGAATATGAGAGTGTGGAAGTCCTCGTTTCTGAAACTCGATTGTATAGATAACTAAAAAAAATGACCAAAACAAATATTACACCTAGCTATAGAATAAAAAAAAATCGTATAATATTTAGACAATGGAAATGCTAGTAACAAACCTGCTTTCGTGTGTCCAAAAATATTCCTTTTCCTTATGTCTTTGATAAGTTCATCAAGTTTAATTTTGAAAACACGGGCAACAATGTCCGGGCGGTCGGATGCACTCATACCAGGGGTTGTTGCTTGAATGTGTCGGGTAATTTCCGGCCATTTTGAATTGCATGTCATAGTAATAAAAAGGTCCGGAGCCCCGGCCCAACGACAAATAGCCATTGCATCCTGATACTGTTGAATCATATATCTTGGCCCACCGGCAAATGTTGCTGGCAGGATAACACGTCGACCAACTGCTTCACAACTTGTTTCACCATCAGCGATACGATCACATAAACCATTATACAAATCCGAACGAATAGTGTTTTGGTTTTGTTTAAACCAATTCATCTCATGTTCAAGGATAGCTGAATAACAGTCCACAACATACGTCTGAAATAAACGGCCAGATTTGTGTAATGTCTTACCTTCATTCCTCCTAAGTTGTAAACGGTAAGAATAATATTCTCTTAATGAAACCGATTGCCGCCTACTTGATGCAGATATATTACATAGAGGAATATTAAGATGGAATCCATCTTCTCCATACGGAAACAACAAAGGATACTGCAACGCCATAAAACTTGGGTGCAATTCAGATATACGCTTTGCACTACGACTACCACGTTCTTCAATAATAATATCACGTGAGTCCGTAGGATTTCCGTCACCTGGAATCAATGCAGCCACTTCAGGAACAGTAGGCAAAGAATATTGTCCTTCTCTTCTATTTCGCGTACCAAGCAAGCGAAGCGTAAGACGTTGCATTGAGTTGTCATTAAACCTTTCACGTGCCATCCTAAAAGCCTGCACTAATGCATTGTTCGCATCAAGCATCAACAGCAAGTCATTCACTAATGTGCGCAGGATGACTTGATCAGACGTTGGTGACACACAATTTCGCAAAGCATAAAAGCGATTATCAATCTCATTTTCCGTGTCATAAACGTACAATTGAGCAAATCTAGGGCGTCCATCAGGATGCATAGGCAACAATGATCCAATATTATGATGGTTGTGGCCATTCAAACGGAATGTATAAGGCCCACGACCATCATTTAAATCCGTAGATATTCTCCCACCGGTTGAGGTAAATGCAAACATCGCATTTAAAAGCTTTATGTTTTCTCTAAACACGCGAGATCGTGTTTCCCCATTGTAATCAAGAAGACGACCCAATGTTTGAGGAGGATGTCGAAGAAATGGCAAGCAAACCTTTCCTTCACTACAACATAATGAAAAACTTGGAACACGAGGAGTTAAACTTTTAATAGTTCGTTCCTCATACCAAAGCATAGCTCCACAATGAACACAACTATGGTTTGCATCACCGATATCCCAATACGACGGACATCGCCCTAAAAAAGGTAAGTAAAGTGTAAGCAAACACTATCAATGTCATATAAGGTGTTCATATATACAAAGTATCACAAGAAAAAAATATGATGTTTACGATATCTGTTTTCGTCTTGAAAGACATTTGCACGGGAAGGTACTTCCACCTGATTCGAATGTAGACATCCAGATGTTTGTGAAACCGTTGAACCTAATGAAGATTGCGCAGCTCCATTTGTTCTACTGGTATAATGCACAACACCTCTGTTGATACGATCAACTAAAAAAAGCAAAGATAACAATAAACCTATTCAATTTAAAAGGCTTAACCCACATAATATAAAATCATGGGTGCTATTGGGTGAAAACACATAACAAACACGAGAACTCAATCAAGCGTACCATTGCAACGTCTTTGAGTACTTGTAGCCTCACATGTTAAATCAGAAGGGCGATCACGTAATCGAGGACGACCCATTTGGCCCGTCCGTCTACGCCCTACTTCAGTCGTTGCATTAGAAGATATATTTTCCTGAGTGGTACGTATAACCGCAAATGAATCCGAAATTGAAGTGATCGGAGAAGGTTGCACATTTTCATTTGACATACGCATATAGCGTACCACACTTCTGCTAGAACTACCAACTGCATACACAGCAACAGTAGCACTAACAGGTTTAAAGGGTTTACATGGTAAATATAAACATGCAAACCCCATAACAAACGGACAATAAGGGGTGTTAGCATATGAAAAAAATCATAAGAAATACAAGAACATAGATAACCACACCGTAAGAACACCGTTGAGAGGATGCAACATCAGGCGTCACAACAGGAAGTCGCTCCCGCAATCGAGGACGGCCCATACGTCCACGGCCCCTACGACATTCAACACGTGTAGATGCTGACGTTTCATGCGAAGGGACCGAAGAAATTGAATCGGAATCATTTGATATAGGTGCACTCATATCAACACCTTCTGATACATATATCTTTAGAAAAGCATGACAAGAGTCAATTATAATGTCACACAAAACATAAAATGCTAGAAACATATATAATATCTCAAGGACAACCAAAACTTTAAAAATTGCAACATCAAATTACCAAAATAGAAGCAACAACAAAAGTAACATTATGACAACTACAAGGTACCACTTAAACTCAAAGTTACGAAAATTACAAGATAAAACTTTCTCAAACTAATAATCCGGGGAAGCTATGGTCTCTGTGTAAACCGCACCATGCATTTGCCTATAGAAAAACATACGGCAGAAATAACCTAGATGATCCCGTTGCAAATCAATTTCAATCACTTGTCCAAAATTCGTTATCACAAGACATGTCCCTGGCAAATTGTAATATGTGAAAGAACACATAGTTGATAATGGCATCCACAACTTATAAGGATATGCAAAAACCTTCATCCAACTTTTATTTTTAAGCCTCCACAATACAATTTCTCGTCTATAGTCATAGTTTCCGATACAAACATACATATGAAGCTCCTCGTTTATGTTAACTAAACTTCCACTAACTTCATCGTCATATACATTGGGGAAACACAATTCAGAAAACGACTTTGAATTCACATCAAAACGAATAACCGTCAATCCATCTGAACGACCACGACATTGGGTAACGACAAAATATAAACCACCACCACACAAAGTTGCTGGCGACCAAAGGTAGGTATAATGGTGGTACGGGCGGTGTTTTAGGAAGCGTACAGTACTCCATGAATTCAACTCCATCGAATAAATATAAACGGTCATTGTACCTCGTCTACGTTTAATATGTAAAATGTTGTAATCATCAGAAGAGTCAACAAAAAATCCTAGAGCATCACTATCAACTTTGTAGAAACCTTGCGAATTAGAATTTGCCAACTTCTTGAACTTAGTCGTCAATGGATTCCAAACAACCAACTCACAAGTGTTTTGGAGACAAACACACAACATACCATCCAAACTTGCCAAAAAAAACATTCTAGAAGGATAAGCATAGAACGGGCGGGTAACACCTCTTGGTAAAATAAATCCCGGGGACTTATAATTTAAGGAATGTACTTCGATAGTCTTCCAACCAACCATCAACAATTTTTGATCAGCCGATGCACGCATGTAATGACAATGAGCCCTTACAAACTTACGTTCTAAAATGAAATCTAACCACTCCTTGCAGACAAGCTTACATTGAGCAACATTTTTTGGTGGAAGTCTTGCAATTATATCCAACATTACTACTAAAAATGGAAGGCACGACATACCGCTTTTATCTAAAAACACAATTTACAAAAAAAAAAAAAAATTAAATCATCGTAAGTTTCAAGCATAAACTACATACTAATAATAGGTCTTGAATATTTATATAATATTATAACTAACAAAGAAAACATGTATTATCACAATATAGGATAATAAAAATATTAAAAATAAAAATTAAATCAACAAAAATATGTTAACTAATAACAATAAAACAATTATTATAAACTAAAGTATGAATTTGTATCAAAATGGGCCAGATATATCACATTAGCATTTTGGGCCAGGTTAACAAACTGGATCAGGTAAACATGAGACGGGCCGGTTTGGATACTGAATACGGATAATCCAAATTAAGAAACGGATACTACATAACGGCAGTTAACTCAACCCTAACCACATATGCGATGAATTCATCCCTCTTTCTTGTCCAAGTCGCTCCTCTCTGCATCCCGTATTCATCGAGACATCAACAGTTTCCACGGCCATTCACCATGGTTATACTTGTGTACACTCCATTCTTGTCCGTCATACGTATCAGCACTTCAATCGATTCAAAATTTCAAGGTATTTACCTCTATAAACCCTAGCATATTATACATCATACTATTTTGTTCGACTAGGGTTCTTCATATTCGATTAATACCTTCTTTGATTATCGATTAGGGTTAATGGATGTGGATCTTCATATTTGATAAATAACCTCCGGATTTTAGGGTTTGAGTTATTCAAACATGTCAGAACTGTATTAAGGCAATTTTAGGGTTAACGGTTGTGGATTGATATTATTATGCTTATTCATATTCGATTAGAGATATTCGGAATTTAGGCCTTCAGTTATGCAAACATGCCAGATCTGTGTTTCGGTAGATTGATGGGCTTAGGATTTTTCGTTGTCCTCAATATGTTACCACCGAATTAAAGACATGGCATAGATAAGCTCTAGAACATAAACAAATGGGGGCTGGGTTGGATCCAAAACTTGGCAGACACTTTGTAAGTTTTATTTCTTATGCTTATGACTACATCATTGAATCAGTAGTAAGGTTTTGTCTGTTTTAATGTGCTAACAGGAGGGATCATATGAAAGACAGAAGCTAGGCTTATCCTTGAGAGTTTGAATCAGCTTACGGACATATTGTGAATCTTGCAACCCATGCTCTTAATAAAAAATTATGGCACTGTAAGTCTTTCTAACCACTGATTCATACTTCTTATTATGCCTATGTGTTTGCTTTAATAAAACATTGTTTAAATTTAAAGGTATAATTTGCACAATTTATGTTTTTCATATAAGTTATAGACTGCGTTTTAGATATAACACTTAAGTGTACTTAGCTTTGATCTGACACTGGTAGAATGTTCACATTTAATAAGAAATCGGTCTACATGTATTTGAACATATATCAAACACCTAAATGGTTTTGATTCTATTGTTTAAACTAAAAAAGCAAACACACATTCAAACTGATTTGTAGAAAAAAGATGAACTAAAGAGATTAGGAAAACATACCTTAATTCTCCAACTGGCTCTCCAAAGCTACTCAATATGATGATTTTTATGGTAAACAAAATTCGAAGAAAGAAAGACACTGTAAGGTCATAGAACTACATTATATAGAGCTAATATCCGAATTTTTCTCATGGAAGTTAATATTAATTCAGACAGTTAATAAATCATGGGATAGTGGGAAAGTGGGCTAAACTGAAAATATTTTTAAAATAACTGCATAATCAGTTACTAAACCTATAAGTTTTATATACCAGCTAAATTTTCATTTGAATTTTTTATAAACAAAGCTGAACTTCTGTAAATGTATCAACAAAAATATTAAACTATTTGATAATTCCACTAATGAAGACATATTTATTAAAAACTTTTATGTGTACTGACATTGGAATACAATAACAATAAAAATATAATTTTATATTTATCTAAACATAATATATAAGCAATTCTTTATAAACAAATAATACACAAACAAATAGTAGAGTAAAAAGCAAACATTAACTAAAAAAAGAACATTACATCCGATGAAGGAATTTTTCAAAATTCAACAAACATTTCGAAGCAAAAAAAAAAAAGGATTAGCAAACAACATGTATTACTGAAGACTTGCTGGCACAATAGTTTCCACATACATTGCTGTCCGTATAGCATGATTCCAATCGCTTGGTATGAAAAGGTCACATGTCTTCTTGTTCAAATCTATTTCATAAACCTCACCCCAATCTGTCATCACAAAACACTTTTCTTCTGAACTAACATGTGTAATTGAGCACCAAACTGGCGTTGGAATATAACTGATCTTCGGAAACAACATGACCTTCGTCCAATGCTCACCTTCATAACGCCATAGATCCACAGCCATATCTATAAACCCATGACTAACAAACACGTGAAGTTTGTTATTCATATTAACCAAGTTCCCCTGACATGTTTCACCATTGCCAACATATGGAAACCCTATTTCTGAAAACGTCTCTGTATTCACATCAAATCGAATTATGACAATATCACCAGCAAGCCAAAACTGGAATACAGTAAAATATAAACCATCCTCACAAAAAGTCCCCCCCCGACCACACATAACCATTAGTATGGTAATGCCTTTTTTGTAAAAACGGTATTCTCTTCCAATGACTGGTCCTCCTTGAATAAGCCATAACATCAACTGTAAAACGACCACGTTTTATATGTAAAACTCTGTAATCATTAGAGGAATCGATGTATAGGCCAACAGCATCGGAATAGATTTTGAAAAAACCATAAGACTTAGAATCAGATATGTTGATGCAGCTACGGATCAACGGATTCCAAATAAGCATTTCAAACGTATTGCGTAAACAAACACATAAAAGCCCATTCAAGCTTGATAAAATCCACACATCAGAAGGGCGAACATGAAACGGTAGGGTAATCATGGTTTTCTCATCGACTAAATCAACACCCGTGCTGGAAATAAAGCATGATTCCTGTCCAATACTAAGAATTTTTTGTCTAGACCCCTTACACATATGTCTACAGTGCATCATGACAAACTCCTTCGACGATATACATGACAACCATTCTTTACATACCTTCTTTGCACGACCTACACATTTTGCAGGAAGTCTTGGCAGTATCTCTGACATTATTAAGTCAGGACCAAGGTCAGGCAACTTAGTGTTCGACTCAGAGGCTGAGTAGAGGCACCCCTTCAACTTTTTCATAACTCGATAGTTTCTGATATTAGATCTAGAAATACAGTAATACACGAATTTTAGGGATATTAGTGATATCTTATATAGAG
Organism: Helianthus annuus; assembly: GCF_002127325.2. Classification (NCBI taxonomy): domain Eukaryota; kingdom Viridiplantae; phylum Streptophyta; class Magnoliopsida; order Asterales; family Asteraceae; genus Helianthus; species Helianthus annuus. The sequence continues at coordinate 104,340,013 of NC_035446.2, forward strand.
CTACATGTCCGACTTTTAATGAAAACAGTTCATTTATTGAGTAAAACATAGGTAGTTATTCAATCATGGGTTAGTGAGCAAGGATCATGACAAGTGGGTAAGTGGACTGACTTAGAAATAAACTTAACATAACCGAACGATTATATTAATTTCTAAAACCCTAAGTTAGTTACTTGATCATCGCTTAGTGGCCCGATGATCATGGTAACGTGACTAAGAAGGCTGACTTCAACATTAATTCAGTATAACCGTCTTTTTATATGTTTTTTTTTCAAAATATCTTATTCTTTTCCCGTTGTTATTTATATAACTGAATGCTATTTTGAATTTTCACTCTAAATAATAGAAAACTTATTATTTTAAAAAAACCTATAAAGGACTAAATATTTTTTTAAATACCTAAATAGGCCTCTTGTTTGAGAACACGGAATTTGTTAACATGAAACAGGATATTATTGGGTACTTAATTTTCTAGATTGTTTTTCTATGAATTATGTGTAACTACTTATATAACTGTTGAAGTTATGCATATCTGGAATTTTTTTTACGTATTTTGAAAGTAAAAGAAGATTTAACCTTTATAAACATACATACAAATTGGTGAAAACCACTACCTACATTTTCTTTTTTTTTCATAACAGTAATGTTTATTATTAAATAAACAATTAATCATCAACATATATGCTAAAACTTATTATAATACTAACAAAAACAATGAGTTAGGAAAACTTAATCTAATTGATTGGTTGATTTTGATGATAACACATTATGTAATATGTAATATAGTTAACATATAAAACATAGAAAAATAAATTGAAAAAAGGAAACTACATTTAAACTAAAAATAGTTGAACAAACAAACCTTAACAAACACTGACTTGAAAGGCAAAACATAAAAGATGACTATGACAAAACAGGACTTAAACTGAGAAAACTTAAAATTCAACCCATCCAACATGATCGTTGCAATTTTTAGTTATACGTGGAATCTTTGATCTTTTCAATGGACTATCCAAAGAGTCTGCTGTATCACTTAACTCAGACTCCAAATCATCTTGTTGTTTTGCCTTAAAATCATCTTTCTGACCATTCGAATCTTCACTTTGGGTAATATCAATGACCTCATCCCATTTCCAAGTTAGGAGCGCATGCTTTCTTTTAGCTTGTTTTTCTATGTTCTGAAACTACAAGAACTAAAAACATTAGTATAATACATTTTAAAAAAAAATATAGGTGTGAAACAATCATGATACACTTATGCAATGAAAACTTTATTTAAAAAAAACACCACCTGTTCAATAACCTCCCTATGCATTTCAGATTTGAATGGACTAAAATACTGTCCATATGAAATGATCTCTACACTTCCACTATCCGTCTGAAACAATAAATTGATAGAATTTAACAAATCAGACTAAATATCAAAACAATTTTTATACATTACCTGTGACTTAAAACGATACCTTCGGAGAATCTTTCATTGGGCTGCATATTTGATTCTTCTTCGGTGTCATTGCATACCCAGCTGAAAAAATTACAATTGCTACCATATATTAGAAGACTAAATATTTGGTGCAATTCACAAACAATTAGAAACCATCCACATGCTTTGCTAACTAATAATTTACATTCCAACTTACTTTCTTTGCAGGCTGATCGTCTTCATAAATGTCCACGAAGTCATCCGAGATATCCATTGCTGCAGATGTGTTGCTGTATGAATACAGGAAAAGCGAAAAAAATACAGAAGATTACACTACCTGAACTTGTATTATATAGGCACCAAAATATGCAGTTAAGTGTCCACTACCCCACTAAGTCCCTGAAAATAAGGAACACATTTTAAACCGCATTGCAACCTGCATTTCTGATTGGTGCATCTTGATAAACTGCAGGAAACCGCAAGATCATGGGTGAGAGAGTGCTGAACTGCCGTGAACCGCTGCTTCTAGAAGGAATTTAGAGACTTTATACGGCTGAGATTAAAAGTTGATGACTTTCTACGGCTGTAATTAGCCCAAAAGTCGGTTAGCAACAACGGGAACAATATAATATAGAATTTTGAAGTAGTCTACCTACCTCTTAGTTAAAAAAACATTTTTATATATACATACATATATCTTGTCCTCACTTCTCTGAGGATTTTTTGTAAAAAAAACATTTTGAACATCAATGTTTTTGGAGGCCCTAAGCGAACTACAAAGTCAGGGCCCTATTGAATTGGTACAAAGGAACTGAGGTTGAGATTTGAGACATTGAATAACCACAGCGATGACTTTTCCTAATGTTGGCCCTAATTTCGCTCAATCCGCAATCATTTTCACATTGGTTACTCAAAAGACGCCGCAAGTAACGAGGGTTGAAGTGTTGTGTGCGTAGACAATGCAGACTCCTAGTGTAAATCCTAAATCTTGGGCCTAGAAACATTGTTTAAATGGCAAAAAAACAAGTCTATATATAAAAGGAAATAAAATTGGAGGCCCTTATTTTTTTATGGCCCTAGGCCTTAGCCTAGGTTAATAAGCCTTACGGGCCGGCCCTGGAGGAAGTGATCAATGGTCGAATTAACGATTTAACGATCTTCTCCTTGTGATCATAGATATGCTTGCTTCCATTTGTGATTAATCTCTAACGATCTCCTCCTTGTGATCATAGATATGCTTTGCTACCATTTGTGATTAATCTCTCCCACGATACCCTCTCATGCAAAATATTCCCCCTCTAGGTAGGTCTAACAACCAAATAATTCGTGTCTTCTCTTGTCGGTCGGTTTGCCGAATTACACATATGAAAGCTACAAAGATGATCATTTCAATCAACCCTTCTCTAGTGACCAAGTCTGTTTTCGCATGATCTCTCTAGATCTTTAAATCACTCTATGAATCATTGTCCATCTTGTTCTTCTTGGTAGCCCCATCTACGTAATTTCATAAAAGATGAGATTAAACGTGAAATTTTGACTTATAACATGGACTAATTTATTTACGTTCATAACAGTGATATTAGTTTCATATTTATACACGGCCTATTACAATCATTGATTTTTTTTTATCGCTCACACTAGCAATCCCTTTTAGTTAATTTAAACTAAAACCAGATAAAGATAAAACCGGTGATATCAATGATACAATGAATGAGATGAGGCTCAACTTTTTTTTGAATAACAAATTTTTTAATACCTTAATTCTATTTTTTTTAATTTCTGTCGTCGACTTGAACCAAGACCATATCATCAAACTAGATCATTAAAAATCAAAACTGCTACTCTTAAAATCTACCTATCGCTCACTTTTTGTCCTACCAAATGATGAGAAATGGGCAATATGTGAGTTTTAGGAGTAGATTTTAAGGGAAGCGCCGCTAAAATGGAGAGAAATCAAAACGGCCACGGATTGTCCTCTTCATCCATCTGCAACATCACTGCATGAAGTCTCTCAGAATCGCGTCCAGTTATGCTCACTCCATCATAATCTCCTTCCAAATTATCCCGACCACCTTTATAGCAAATTTCTTTATTCCATGTTGTTGTTTGTGAAACTTTTGAACCCATGACCTCCCCTCCCAAGGTGTTTAAAGGTTTTGCCTTTACCAATGGACCACCACCCCATTCGCCTTCTTCAAACTCTTTAGGTTCAGAAACTTGAGGCCAAGGCCGTAGTTGCTAATGTTCATGGTGCTTTATTGAGTACGAAACGAAATATCGACATAAAAATGATGTGGTTATTCATAAGGTCATGAACTCATTATCGACGTATTAAGTGGCTGTAAATCATCATTTCTTTTGTGGCCAAACATTTTTCTTTTTCAAATTTCAATTCAGGTTGGCGAATTTTGTTTAACAGGAATATTTTATGTAAAGGTTTTCTTTAATTAGTGATTAAGTCGACATAATTAAATATATAAGAGCTTAAGAACTACAATGTGGTTTCGTTACTAATTTCTTACTACGAAACACATGTTTTACGATGACATAGACATCTGTCGGAATTCATCGATGAAAGTGTGTCATTGGTAATACATATAGGACGTAATAATTCGTAGACAACCATGACACGAGTAAAAAGCATACTGGTAGTAGCACTAGCGGATATTACCAAGGGATCACCGTCGTGTTACTTGCCGTTGTAATGGCCAGACAACTATAAATGGTACGTTTACCGACCGGTTGAAATGTCACTTACGAATTAATTGGCTACAAATGATTATTTCTTTTCCAACGGCATGTCGTTACTCGTTGATAAATGCATACTGGTTCATCGGCGTTAGGTCACAAGTCACATTAGGTCATACCAGGTCATGTTAGTCGTGAAGTCGATTCATTCTGGAAACTGAACACCTTTGGTATCCCGATGAACAATCTCACTTAATTTAATTAGTTCTCGTTTTGCTGTTCAGTGGTCCGTCAGTGATCCAAATTTGTCGTTCAAAAAAAAAAATTTAGTTCATGTTTTAGTTAAGAGTATAGGTTGTTATATGATGGATTAGGGATTTATAGTTATGTTGAATGCTTGTTTTATGATAAACAAGTAAATAATAATTTGTAACATAAGATAGATTGATTTTATTAAGAAACCATTAAAGTACATGCGACTAGATTATTACTATAGATATAAAAGGACAACTCAATATATCTTGAGTTCTTATTCAGTAATAAGAGCATTACCATAATCATCAGTCATAGAAAATCATGCATCAACCAACAACTTCCCAAACTATGATTCGCCGTTAACTGGTGCTCAAAGACTCATAGCATGAACAAAGCAAGCCTTGATATTATCTTTGAATTCTTCTCCAACTCGTGTGAAATTATCATCATGTTTGTATAGGGTATCAATCACACGTGCCAAGTTGATCACATTCATAATAAGCTGCAGAGGAATGTCTTTACACACAAGGGATTCTCGGTTGATTTCTTTCCATGCATCTTCGACTTCTTGGTTTAACAAATCAAAGACTTTCTCCTCCTTGGTATCATCATTTTGCTTCAAGTAAGAATCAACAGTCGACGCAACATGGTTTCTTTGTTTATCTTCCTACATTTTTGTTATTTAACAACGCGTACTAGTTAATTGGGCCATTCTAGCAACTAACACGAAAAACACGTATGTACCTTGTAACCAACAAGATCATCCATAAGCCTGCAAATCACACATGAAGCTTTGACAAGTGGAGGATAGGTCTTAATCCATTTGAATGCCTCGTCGGTGGTCATACTCATACCAACAAAACTTGAGGTTGCAAGCATTTTGTAGCCACAACTCATGAAGCTTACTGATTTATGCTCCTCCACTGTTGGTACATACCCATCGTGTCTCCATTTCGCTTCCATCATGTAACTCTTATTGAGCTCTTTCATCTGTTAACAGATTCCATTTCATATGTATAAAAGGACTTATATCAGAAACATAACTAAATGCACTCAAATTAACTAACCGAATCTTTGGAATAGTTAAGTTCATATGCTCTTCCTTCCTTTGCCAAAATTTCCTCCATTTCCTCATAAACATCCAAAAGGCCTTTGTATATTGGTTTCATGTAATCTGGAAGCGAATCCAAGCAGGTGGCTGACCATCTGTGATTAATGCATAAGTGAATTATACTCATACATTTGATTCCACAAATCACCTAGAATTATGGTGATTTTTCTACACCACCTACTAACATAAAAAGTTTTCTTAATGTAGACATGTGTGACATACTTTTGAACTGCTTCGGTGAAAATCTTAAGTTCTTCATAAGTACCATAAGCATCATAAGTGTCATCCATAATTGTTGCCATTGCAAACAGTTTTCCTAAGAATGTTCTAGAACGTGCATACTGAGGCTCGAAATATACACCTAGCGCCCAAAAGTAGTTTTCGACCATTCTATCTCTCACATAAGGTACATTCTTTGGGACATCAAAACCTTTCCACCACCTACAATAATTTAGAAATATAAAATCAATCATAGTGAACACAAATCTTCAACAATAGGTAGTGAGAATGAAAGATTAAAGAAATATACTTTGAAAGTTGGCTAAGCTCTTTCTTGTGTAGTAACTGAAGACGGTTGAACCCCAACTTTGCAAGTTTTAGCAACGACTTATTATGAGAAACTTGTTGCTCATAGAAAGGTATGTATAGAATTGCACCTAGTCTTGGCAACCTTTTACGTATAGGGCGCTCTAGTGTATCCTGCACGTGCTTAGAAAAAGTAGAGTTACACCGAAGGGGGTCCTTAGCAATGTTTTCAAGATGAGTTCTTGTACAAACATGAGCATCGTCGAGTATGGCTTCGCCTTGCACCTTAAAATACGTGGCCTCGTAGAGATCAAGCAAGCTTTGGACATCATTGGTTAAGGACTCCTTAAATGATCCTGTATTGTCCTTGTAGTAACTGAAAGAATCTGCTTTGCATGGTTTACATAAATTAAAGATGGTTAACTAATTACTTAACCAATGAATTAGTAATAATTTAATTAAACTAGTATGCACATACTGCAGGAAACATAAAAGCCTTGGTCTCTGAGGAGTCGAAACCAAAGGGAAGGGCTACCGCCATTCCATTCATCACCGTATACATTATATATATGCTGCAAGGCTTGGTCGATCTCCTTTTCGAAATAGTAGGCTATGCCTAGGCGTTGGATGGCATCGACTAATTTCAGCAAGTTTGTATGTTCCACGGCATCCAAGGCTACACGTATTTCTTTTCTCACTTCCCCTTTCAAACTTTCGATTATTTGATCTACCCCATCTTGCTCTTCTTGCTAAAATTGTCCAAGAATCATTGCCAAAAAGTCATTGTAAGTCAAGTATAATTAAGCGAGTTACATCATTGGTAAAGATCGATATTCGCAACAATATTATTATTTAGTGTTAAAATACGTGTGTGCAACAAGAATATGTTGTTGACCAGTTAAGATTACTTTCAAAATATTTTTTGTTTCTGCAAAGTAACCCCTACAACATTTAAAAGTTACGATATGATAGTTATCATGAAAATCCCATCACAAAATGAGTTGGTTGAAAAGGCGGAAAGATCAACGTGCTCATTGCAAAATACGATATCCTATTTTGCAGTGCATATACCTCATTATAGACAAGAAACTGATCTCCCCAAAGGTTCGGATGAAAGTTAGCGAGAGGGCGAACAACGTCATCTCGTTTAGCATCCATGTTTTAAAGTAAAGTTTGGGTTAAGTAGGTTGATCCAACTGATCAGGATCTAAAGGGTATATATAGTCGGGGATTGGCATGTTAGTCACACATTATGTGCTAAGGTGGAAATGTATAATCATAATCAGACCTGTTAGTTAGTCACACACTATGTGCTAAAAGGCGAGGTACATGATATGATGAGACATGTTATAAGTAGCATCTGCTAAAAGGCTCGGCCCCTGTATATTACTTGCCACACATTATATGTCACTAATTTTAATATAAAATCATCCCTTTCTTACAAGAAGTTTAGTTTACATTTTCTTATTGCCTTACGGTTTAGTTTATTTGAATTTCCAAGCCACCCCCTCAAGTTTAATTTATTAATTATTAAATCTGATAAATCAAATAATTGACACCCATGTATTTTTGTAGTAGGCACCCACAAGTGCCATACAAGCCCCAACAATCCTAAATCCTCGCTTGCTTTTGATCATGGTTGTAGAAATCGTTAGTCGCTAGTCGGCCCGTGGAGTGGGGGCTAGCGATTAATCGGGAATCGCGATTAATATAATTAATCGAGATTAATCGACGCCTAGTCAGGATTTTTACTACCATGCTTTTGATAATGGGTTTCACTTCACCCCTCATGCTTTTGAAGATACCAGTTTATTCCAAGTTTTCAAGCCTCGAAATTCCTTTATTTGTTTCAAATCATGCACTCTCTTAATTGTTTTTCCAAAAATCTTTTCAATCTACGAGTATTCTTTCTTGATAATCATATTTACTAGTATTTGATGTACAAATTTATTAGGAGGAAAAACATACTAACAAAGAGATGAAAACAATCTCTATGATATATGATCGAGCAACCATTAAACACATAATTTGATTGTAACTTCTGCTTTTAATCCGATCCTTTTTGACCTAACTGTATTTTGACCCAACATGTTGTGACATTCTCCATTTTGGCACCCAATTCTCTGAATCTGTCACTGGCCAATAGGGTGATGCCGAGCACACTTCGTCCACCTTAAATAAAAGGTTTTAGAATAAACATTAGGGATGAGCACTGCACGAAATCTCAAAAAATAGGTACAGTACCGAAAATATCCGTTACGGTACGGTTACCGGTACCGTACCGAACCGGTACCGAAAACGCAAAATATCAGTACCGAATCAGTACCAAAAATCAAGTCGGTTCGAGAATTCGATACAATACTACTTGCATCACTAAAATTTGGCCCTAACGATTGGTCTTAATATGTAATGCCCCAACCCGATTAAAGCTGACATGTCACTTGTACGGGCATCGGAAACTAAACGTCAATCCATAAATGTTTAAACCAGTTTATAACTTGGATCAAATAAGTATTCTTAATAAAGTATTTTCAAATGTGAAGTTTTATTAAGTTCTCAAAAGCTCGTCAAGACCCAATACCTTCTTGGATAGCCTTGATAACCAAACGTGCATGAAAACAACAAAACAAAAGCATGTTTGAGTATAAGTGTTGTAAGAATCACTAGGCGTTAGTCGGTTGGTGAGGTACCGACTAACGATTAATCGGTATTTATAGGGATTAATCGGATTGAGATTTTTATATGTAATTTTTAGTTATATATGTACACAAACATTTTTATATGTAGTTTTTTTAAGGTAGATATGTCTTAACCCTAATTGACCTATCTTTTTAAGTAATTGACAGAGATTTATAAAGTTTGGTTGACATTTGGCCAGGATCTAGCCAAAATTTGGCCAGAATAAGACCAGCATTGACCGCCTAGCGATTAATTGGTGGACCTCAAATTGATGATTAATCGACGACTAATCAGAGACTATAATAAACATAACACAAAAAATAAGACAAACTTGTAAATCATAAAAACTTGTAACTCATAATCATGTGTACATTTGTAATAATTTGTATATAAAACTTGTAAAATGTATAAAAACCAAAACTCATAAAATCTTAAACTTAAAAGAAACCTCAATACTCGTAAACTTTTAAGCATGGACACTCGTACATGTGTATCTTGCAGCCTTGTAAATTTACGAACTTGTAAATTCACAAACTTGTAAGCAATTAAGCTTATCAAAATTACATATATCGTAAAAGTCGCAAAACTTGTAAATGTGTAATTTGGTAATTTTAGAATATAATAATTAACTAGGTTTTATTTCCGTCGCACGTTGCAGCGAAGCGGAGCAAATGATAATGTAAAACAAACATTTAGGGCTGCAAACGAACCAAATGTTCGACGAACAGTTCATGAACCATTCGGCGGGAAGTTTGTTTGTGTTCATTCATTTATTAAACAAACGAACACAAACAAGAAATTTCGTTCGTTTAGTTAAATGAACAAACATGAACATAGGTCGTGTTCGTTCATTTAAGTTCGTGAACGTTCGGTAACGTCTTCGTTTGTGTTTGATAGTTCATTAGTGTTTTTAGTTTTTATATCTATTTAAATACTTCAAAGTCCGACAAATTAAATATCTAATAAGTGTCAGTGTATTATATATTCTATTCATGAAACGATTGTTTGTGTTCGTTTGTTTCCATTTGTGTTCATGAACATTAGTTTGTGCTCATTTGTGTTCGTCAACGTTCGTTCGTTGCCTAAAATTAACAAACAAACACAAACGAACACGAACAAGGTCATTTTCTTAACAAACGAACACGAACATAAAATCTCGTTCGATAAGTGTTCGTGAACGGTTCGCGAACACTTATATTTCTTAACAAACGGACACGAACAAGGTCTTGTTCGTGTTCGTTCGGTTCGTTTACAGCCCTACAAACATTATTTGAAAATGCATCATGTTGTTTAGAAAGCCAAAACCGTGAGAATTGGTTCAGTCTGTCATCGTATCATTTTACGATACCAAATAAACACTTTATTTTGAATATAAATTCATTTTTAATAAAACTGATTAGGTAGAATCTCAGTTTGATCTCACGCCAGAGGCGGCCTTGATTACTCGTGATCCTTACCGTCTTGCACCAGGAGGGTTGCAAGAACTGTCTAATCAACTTCAGGAACTACCGGGTGGGAATTTTATCGATCTAGCTCCTCGTCTTGGGAAGCCCGAGCTCTATAGTGGAAATGAAGGACGAGTCATTTCATACGTGTAACAGACTACCACAAAGTGGCAATCATAGACCGTCACCCTCTATCTCGCATCGATGACCTGCATGACCCGCTGCAATGATCAAGCTTCTATTTGGAAACCGACTTATGATCGGACTGTCACCCGATGGAAGACTCAAGGGAGGATGATTCCTAACACGGTGTTACAGACACAGTACGGGCACAATGATTTTCTGTTCTTGTTGTTTAAGTTATCCAACACACCAGCAGCCTTAGGGATCACATGAGTGGTATGTGTCAACCTCATCTCGCCAGATTCGACAACCGCGTTTATCTATGACGTTTTGAATCACTTCCAGGAGAAAGGAACACCATGAACGGCACTTGTATTTCATCTTAGAGCTCCTAGGGGAGGAGCAGCTCCATGCGAAGTTTACCTAAGTATGACTTCAGGATTTGAGAAGTACACTTTCTTGATCGCGTAGTCAACGAAGTGGGGATACACGTGGATTTCGCTAAGATCCATTTTATTAGATATAGATCGACACCAAAGAGTCCTTCGGGGATACAACAATTTCTTGGTCTCGCTAGATACTATCGCAGATTCATCGTGGGATTTTCGAAGATCGCGCAGCTTTAAATCTCTTAACACAGCAGGGTGCTGTGTGTTCGTGGGAGACAGAACAGGAGGATGTCTTTTCAGCTTTTGAAACCCAACTCTACAATGCACTGAGCATCGTCTTTACCCGAGGGTACGGGTGACCTAGAGATACACCATGATGGTTCGAATCAGAGTCCTGGTTACACGCCGATGCAACACGAAAAGGTGATGGCTTACGTAGTGGATTTACAAGAAGATTTGCACGAGTCACAACCTGCGGTGGAAGCCATGGTCTTTGGGTTTAAGTTGGAGGCGTACTTGGACGGTACCAAATGCACTGCTTAGACCGATCACAAGGGCCTACCGTGTACCCTTGTTTCGAAAGAGCTTACGACTATGGAACCTAAATGCGTATGAGCTTGCAGCTCCCCGTCGACTCTAGCCTACCCGATTAGATTCGCCCTGTTCAAACCGAAGCACTGAAGGACGAGAATTTTCAAGTTGGGTCCATGCGGGGCATGGAGGAGCAATTTTTTGCAAGTTGGATGATATTCGCTACTTCATGGAACGAATATGGATCCCACTATATAGCAATCCAAGGGAACTTGTGTTGAGCGAAGCACACCAGCCTTGATATTCTAGTCGTCTGGATTTTTGATGGAATATATTAGGATTTAAGGATCTTGTACTGGCGACTGGGCTTGAAGGCCTACACAGCAATGCATGTGAACGACGTTTGACTTATGCGAAAGTCAAGGTGGAACATCAGAAACCTTCTGGTTTGGGTCAGCAACCAGAAACTAACACACCGCCATGGATTTGTCACTGGTCTACTTAAAACTCGAAACGGACTTTGTCACCTGAGTGATCGTTGATTGTCTCACGTAACCCGCACACTTTCTTGCAATCAAGAAATTGACGAGCCTTCACAGCTTGTGAATATTCCTTTGAGAGAGGCGGCTTCTAGGCACAAGGTGCCAACTCCTATTACCTCTTATTGTGATCTGCGTTCATACCCGATTCTTGGCAGGCAACACACAAATCATGTGGTTCACGTCTAGACGTGAGCGCTGCTTATCACCCCTAGACAGATGGTCAAAGTGAACGAACCATCCAAACACATGAAGACATGCTGCGAGCATGTGTGATTGACTTGGGGGAAAGGCATTTACCTTTAATAGAGTTTTTCCTACAACGACAGCTACCATTCTTGTATTCAGGCAGCTCCGTTTAAGGCATTGTTTGGACGATAATGCCGAACTCCTTGTTGGAGTAAGGTGGGTGACAACCTAATCACAGGCCCATGGCTTGTACTTGAAACCTCTGAGAAGATCGTTTAGATTGGGAATCGTATGGCGGCAACGCGTGTAACACCTCGAAATTTTGCGTCCAATAATGTATTAACACGTGTCTTGAGTTTACACGTGGTATTAAATACAGAATAAAGGACTAAAGTTGACAAACATGGAAAGTATGTAAATTCGAAGGTTAAAAATGTCAACGAGGGATAAATACATTGTACAGTAACCCTAAATGATGCTCGTACCTTCAAACGGATAAATCATGGATCGTACAGGAAAGAAGTACAGGAAAGAAATACGGAAGAAAGTGAGAGATTACAAACTACAGGGGTTAATTGTGTCAACATGTGTAAGTGATACCTCTGAGTGACCCTTTAACATACCCGAGGCTTTGTAACAGTAAATTACGCTCACTAGAATATACGATATAAATTTCGCGAAGTTCCGTTTTAAAACGAGAAAGTTATGATCAATTTCGTATGCGAGGGGTTAGAAGCGTTAACAATGAAAGTTAGGGCTTTTCGGATAGTAATTAAACTAACCTGGGACTTAACGGCGCGGGTAAAAGTCACGAGGCCCTTATTCGTAAATAATCGAGGCCCAAATCGCAAAGTTACCCCTTCGAAACCGAAAGGCCAGGGCATTTATGGCAAAAGATTTGAAAATCTTGAAAATCAGGTCTCAGGCGACCCGCATTAGAGAAACAAGGAAGCTCACGCGGGCCGCGAGCCATATGAAGATTCGTTGCCTGACATAAGGATTCAGGTGGCCCGCTTAAGGGTAGCCTGATCCTTAACGCGGGCCGCGTCAGACCGCCAGATGCAGAAAACATGCACAGGTTCACTGTTTGATGTTTTAACCGATCTTGGGTGCAATTATGGCAGCATGGGCGCCCCCTACACGTCCCCTAGCACTCAGGGACAGCTGCTGATCATCCATGAGCAATTATAGACTTAGTTGTGATGATCGTGTGCTCAAATTTTCACTATAAAAGGCAATGTAGTGCACACATTTGAAACACACCTCAAACCTGCTTTCTTGATCACTTCTGGAGCTCAAGAGCATTCTTCTAACATCCCTGGTCGTGCACCAAGCTTCTGTAAGTTTGCCTAACCCTTTGTGGTTTAGTTTTTACATAGTTTAGCTTAAAAGTCAATCCGTCGTAATTAACGATTGACTTTACGATAAATCACAAATGGTCCAGTGGTTTGTCGAATCAAAAGTAGTTATATGTTGGTAATCATGTGGGCATTAAACTCCTAAGAGGGCACCCTCTGATTCCCACTCTAACTAGTCCGATTGTCGAGTCAAACTTGCTTAGAAAAAGTCAACAGGATGCTATTTTGCGATTTTATGCATAATCAGTAATGTAGATAGCGTGTAACCTGTTTTAACACTCATATAACATGATAATAAGTATATTAACTCATCTAAGCTTGTTGATCCGACCATTTACTGTTTTGACCCGGTTCGGAGCCGAAAGTCGCAAAACTTTGACTTTTGCTTTGACTTCAGTTCTGGCCCGTTATGGTATGATTTAGATATGCCTTAGGACTCTCTTAGGACCAGGTTACATGATGGTATAACCCTCTGTGACTGGTTCGTTGTTTGTCCGAGTCTTTAGCACATTTCCGTTAAATGCTTAAAAGTTGACCGTAACGCCCTTTTTACTTTAAAACGAGAATTTTGGGCACGTGAAAGGACAATAACCTTAGTTACTGATTTCTAAGCATGTCCCTAAAATTTCACATCAATCCGAGGTCCAGAATAGGAGTTATGCTAAATAGCGCAATTACGGAAACTTTAGTAATTAAATGGCGCAATTAGCATAACGCCTATCTAAACCCAAATTTCGACACCAAACCTTTTACCCACTGATGTAAAATAATATTTTGATATTTTTAAATATTTTTAATCATTTTTAACCTGCTCATAACCTGCGGTTATGGCATCGGTTCGGTAAATACCGAATATACCCTTTTTGAGCATAACTTGAGTTCTACAAGGTATTTTGACCCGATTCCAGTTGCTACTGATTTTAAATAATAAATAGAGTATTTTGGACTATATGAACTATTCGGAAAACTCAGATTTCCTGTAGAACTCAGAAACCTCTTTTATAATCTTTAAAATGACCGAAATACCCCTACGGGGCATATAATGGACTTAAACTCGTTACGGGCATTATGGAAGGTATCCTACTGATACCACAACCTCTTTAAAGCATATTGACATAGGAAACTTGTGTAGGACTCTTACGGTTACCCGTTACGCCTTTTGCGCGCACGGTTCGGTTTATGTAACTAGTTTACATAAACTAGCCAAAACGGGTCAAACCTTATCGTTTTCACCTCAAAATCCAGAGTGTGATTATATTACCCATATGAAACGAGTCTTCAAACTTGTTGGGTCCAAATCACATTCCATTCCCGGTTTTCGCCTTTTACGCGATTAAGCCGTAATTATCCTTTGAAACCAACCGGTCTAGCTAAGGCTACATTAAAGACCCGTTAGGATTCTAATAGATTGTTATAAACCTTCGTTCCAGAATAGGAGACTAGTAAAAGATACTTGCATTTATTTGATTGAGGATATTACTTGCAAAGGTAAATACTTTTAACTTATTTTCCGTTATACGGGCTTGGGTTACGGTATTTAAAATACCGCTTGGTCGGGCAATTGACCCCAACTCATTAGTAGTCGGGTGATTTCAATGTGACCCGTTTAAAAATTGGTTTTGTTGGCTTTACGCCTTTGGGATCTTAATGACCATGTCCCGGATATCCTTGGCATCATTTTACGAAATGGCCACGACCCCGACACACGGGTGTAGGCATACACCCGTAATGTGTCTATATTATTAAAGGTATAACCGTTGGTTTTCCCGCCACGGCTCTATGCTTTGTGGCGTGTCTATTAACCTTTAACCCGGCACGACCCGGGCGACCGAACGCATAGTAAACATGTAATTCTTTTACAAGATTTAATTATAAATTATCCCAAGTTATAAAGAGCTTGTGCCATGTGCATTCAAATCAATTTTATTAAACATTTTACAAAAGTGTCGGTTGAATGTATTTACGAGTGGAAACTGACGTATTTTCCCAAAAAGATTAAATGCGGGTACTAAGCGTAATAGGCTGGATATTTCTCCTTAGCATCAATAAAGAGTCTCACAAGCCTAAGATGCCTACGTCTGTTGAACAATACTTATATTTTATTTTGATCCTCTGTGGATTTTATTTCGACGATTGTGATACTTTGATATTACATTCAATGGTTGAAATATATTTATCTTTATGCTTCCGCTGTGCATTTATATATTGTGGTTTGACTATATTGTTGCCAACTACGTCACGGTAATCCCCCACCGGGCCCACCGGTGATACACGTGGAAATCGGGGTGTGACAACGCGTGACCGCCAGAAAAGCTGATAAGCTTAGGAAACACTGGGAGTTCGCTGCAGGCGAACGTGTCATGATTGAAAGCCTCACCCTGGGAAGGTGCGGTGCGCTTTGGGAAGCGTGGCAAGCTTAAGTCACGTTGCGTTGGGCCATTCAAAATTCTGGAAAGAATCGGCAACATGGCTTACAAACTCGAGTTACCTGACGAATTGGGTAACGTTCACGATGTCAGTTATGTCTCAAAACTAAAGAAGTGTTGTTCGATGAAACACTTGTGATACCCTTGCTAGCGCCAAAGGTTAACGACAAGTTGCAGTTGTCGAGGAATCGGTTGAAAACATGGACCAGGTTCGTTAACATAGTCGCATTCCAATTATGAGAGTTCGTTGGAACTCAAGAAATGGACCGGAGTTCACGTGGGAACGCGAAGATCAGATGAGGCACAAGTACCGCAACTGTTCAAAATGGCGAAACCCAAATTCTGATGAGACTGGTGAATTTCGGGACGAAATTCCCTTTCAAGTTGGGGATGATGTGGTACCCGAGGAAAATCCACAGTCATCCTGATCTAACACTCTATCACTCTGCCGCTTTGGGTTACTTATCAAATTTCGGGACGAAATTTCTTTCAAGTTGGGGATGATGTGACAACCCGAAATCTCAAGGTTCTTTCACTATGCATCACTTGATTCACAATCCTGTTTTCACAATTTGGTTTACGTGATGACATGTGTAGTTTATTGAATGATTAAAGTATTCAAATGCTTGGTTGATTAAATGTGTAAGGGTTAATCGTTAATGAGTACTTGAAACCCAAGTGACGAAGAATGATTCTTCGCCACCATCTGCTTCGATGAACCATCAACTTCGACGAAGATTAATCTTCGTCAAATAGGTGATTCTTCGTCACCAATAACTTCGACGAAGGATGACCTTCGTCAAGCAAATCTTCACCAAAAAGGGGCTTTCGGCCCGTAGCCCAGATCGGGCCCAACGGCATTTGTGTTTGTTTAAATCTTGAGTAACCCGAGAAACATAATAAAACCCTATTTCCTCAATCCCGCTCTCCCACCTCGACGGCAAACAGGAAGGCACCCACTCTTTCCCCTCGGTTGCAATCTGTCTTCTCTATTGATTCGCTTCATCTCTCACGCAAGGTTAGTATATGATGTGTTACTTCGTATTGAATCCTTTCTGTGTATGGCTATGTTTATGTGTGATGCACGATGGTTGTTTGTGGAAATCTTTATGATCCATGGTGCACTACGATATCCACAAACCAAGTATGGTATTTAGAATTGCCGATTATGTGCATGAGCAGTCTGGATGATTTTGATCTTGATCAGATTTGATTATTGGGTTTATATGTTAATAATTCTGATTGTGTATGATTATTGATGTGTGGTAAAATACACATATTTGTCATGTGTAAATTGTATAGTTTTTGTATAGTTTTTATTTGTTTTTAGTATTATATTACATTTTTTGGTGTTTTGGCAGGTATTGGTGCAAATGGAGTGAACATGAGTAATAATTAAATAACCTGCCAGTTGAGTAGAGTAGGGCGCCAATGACCGAACTAAGATCGCCGCTATTTTCCTTGATTGGGCCAAGCCCGCTTATCTCTATAGTATAAAATTGAAAAGGCTGCTTATGAAACACATGGCCACCAAATATCAAAGCCTGCAATCTCAAGATTTACGTAAATATTGTAATATTGGGCCGGTTGTTTATTGTAGTTTGAGAACTCCAACTTGAGTCAAAGGAGTATCCCTATTAATTTCGACCAACATCAGTAAGGGATTTGATATTTATTGTTTTTCAAAAGCAACAGTGGGCAAGAGATTGGACTTGGACGAAAATTGTAGTGGGCCGCAAAAAGAGAACCAACTCAGCGAGTCTTTTGATTTCTTTTTGGTTGTGGTTTTTGTTGGAGAAGATATATATATTAGTCAACCCTAAGAAGGTAAAAAAAAGGGGGAGCCGCAACTAGGAGACACAAACAGTAGACGTGCAGAGAATATAAAAAGGGCATAAAGGACGCAAACAGGCTGCGATCAAGAGAAAGAAGAAAATTATACGGTTCAAAATTCAGGGCTGAGATCAAGACTCAAGTCCGGGTTTGCAAATATTTAGCGTTCAGTTTTAGTAACTTTGTGTTTTTTATAAACTTGATACCATGACTTATTTGTTATTTCAGACTTGTTTATTATTGTTCTTGACTATGATTCTTGGCTAATTAGTTTATCTACCCGGGTTTGTGATTAATATTTATTGATAATTGGTAATTTCTCGGTTTTGGTAATTTATTGATGGATAAATATTAAAGTAAAAGACCTAGTAATAATTGACTGGATGTGTGACATTGTGTGTGCATGCTTTACTTTGATTTATTATCGATCAAACGTTCCTCGTGTGTCTTTGTGAATGTCTTTCATGTATAGATGCATGTTAGGTTACCTACTTTGTGTTTGTAACTAGTTTATGGTTTATGGTGCACATATTCCATAGGAACTTTGTTTGGTGATTTAGAGGAGTTTAGTGTTCTACCTATTCTTGAGACCGGAAGGAGATAAATAGTTAGGGTTGTCTTTGGTGCTAGATATTTAGGTGCAGTGAGACCGGGAGGAGATCTGTCTAAGTTCCCTAGTATTATTTGCTTTTCCTAAGTCTTGTCAAGTGTTTTTAGGTTACCCCGTGCACTCTAGGGTGTATTGTGATTAGTGAGACCGAGAGGAGATCTAGTTTTTGGGTACTTTAGTATTGTTGGAGAGACCGGGAGGTGATCCAACCCATACCAGTGAGCTTTATTTGACCTTTAGGACCTTAGGAGAAGTTGATGAGACCGGGAAGAGATTCAACTTATCTTTAGTCTTAGAGTGTCATATTATTAGAACCTGGTTCCATCATAGTTACCATTGCCGAGAGAAAACTGATAGTCACGAATAGGATTCCAAACCTGGGTAGTACTTTCTCATCCTTGATTTCACCTTAGTAGCCTTCAGCCTGCGTCTAGGTAGTCTAGTTCGTCTTAGTTAATTCCTTTAGTTTAATTAGTTAAAACCCCAAAAATCCAATAAAATCAAATAAACCAGTTAAGTAATTAGTTGAGTCAGAGTCTAGTTAGCGTCGCTAGTGTCTCGTGGGTTCGATACTCGGACTTCATTGGCTTTACTACATATGATAGGTACACTTGCCTGTCAGTGGTCTAGCATTTAGAGAGTCTTAGTTTATAAATTTAAAACTAGGGTGTCTAGATTAGGTTAGTAGTTTTTATTAGACCATAATTTGCACATCAATTATCGTATGATTTGGGCATGTAATCGATGTTAGTATTGTGGTATTATTAGTTTTGATGTCGAACAGTATTTAGGGTTTGCTTGAATGTGTGAAATAACTGTGATTGATCCTATAATTGTGGCTAGGATTTGTTAACTGTTGTTGTGAGATCAAAGGAAGTGTAATCGTCTGTGAGACCAGCGACGAAAGGACCCCGGCGAAGGACTTAGCTCGATGACCTCGTGGATCTTCGTCGAGAGGTTCATGACGAACCACTATGACTCTTCGCCGTACCCATCACACGACGAAGGTTGGGTCTTCGTCATAGGAGTACTTCGCCATAATCATGTCCGGCGAAGAGTGGGTCTTTGCCGCAAGGGTTCTTCGCCGTGCAAATAGTCAGTACAGTAAACAGTTTAAGGTGTATGCGAGGATGGATACTTGTGTTTACAAATGCTATTTGTTGCACGAGAACAATATTGACTAAGAATAAGAAATCTGACTTGCCTTGTGTGGTTAGAACATTCATCCGTTATGTGTTGATTTATGATATTCACGTGGGATGTGGGCTTGTACGAGAACTGAGTATCTGATATGTGATATACGGCGATCTTGTGATAAATGCAATTAGTGAAAATGCGTGATTTAGTTATTAGGAAACGGGTATTTTGGTAACAACTATTGGAACATGAACTTGTGATGCAAACGTGTATGAAATCTAAATGTTTGCTATGTGTTACGTGTTTTGGATATGTGTTTGTGAAACTGATTTTGGATTGGTAACCACGGTAGGGTTTGGTTGACCAACTTGGAACGGGTAATGTAACGTAACAAACCGAGCAAATCTAAGGTGAGTTCACTACTCTTTTTCAAGCATGCGTCCCGGGGAGGGACATCTGGTAAATATTCCGGGGAGGAATATTGGGTAATGGGTTTGACTGGAATGTTAAACCGGAATGTTGGATAGTACACTCACTCCTACCACCATTAAGTCACATCTTGTTTGTTACCTGAGAGGTAACGGGGTATTAGTTGATAGCGCTATTTAGGTTTGGCACCCTCACCCCGTACCTGAGAGGACGGGTGTGAACTAATGACCCAGTCATGCCCAATGCTTTGATAGGGGCATTGGGGAAAGGGCAAAATAATCTGGAGCCATCTTGTACGGTATCGAGTTATTATCAACATTGTTTTCGAAATTGCTTTTGAACTGAACTAAACTTTTGACAGTAAAACATGTAACACGATTCTCGGTAAACAAAACTGTGAACTCACCAGCATTGTCTGATACACTTTTCTGCATGCTTGCAGGTATATAGGTACATAGCAATGGAACTTGCTGTCTGGGATGCTGGAGTGGTCATGGGTCGATTTGTAGGGAATCATGAGACACGTCTAATGGCTTTTATACACTTGGGTTATGAAACTCTTAATTAATGTAGTATGATTCCGCTGAAATGTAAACAATGTTTTGTAACGATGATTTTACTAAATGAAAGTTTTGTTTGAAATAATGTTATGAGTTCAATGTGATTGGTGGCTAGATCTTGGTACGTCACAAGCCTCGCGGGGGTTCCCGCATGTGGTATTTTGGGGGTTTGACATTAAGGCTTGTCGGTGATTCTTGTCGGTGGTGGTGGATGAAGTAGTTGGTGACTTGGTGATGGTGGTGAGGGTTAAATTTTTATATTTAAATAAAAAGTGGGGCCTACTTTAATTAATTACTGGTTTTTCTATATTCATTTTAATGCTATGATTACTAAGGGTATTTTAGTCATTTCACATAAATTTAACTGGAAAAACTAACGTCCATCTACTCCAGGGACTATCCGAGTACAAATGATCAAACCACAGGGAGCATGCATGTAATTTTAGAAAGTTGGGGACTAAATATGAAAAAATGACAAACCACAGAGACCATTCAGGCAATTAACTCAGTTTAAAAAACAACATAGTAATTTGGAGTAGGTAATAACTGATCATGGCAAAATACAGAACATATATTAAGAGATGAAGAAATGATGGATGACGAAGAGATTTATGATTAAAAATTGAGAGAATTTAACCCTAGATTTAAATAAATTAACCAAACTCGTGTGGTAAGATTATAACTAAAATAAATTATATTTTTATGCTTATTATAAGGGTGAGAGTTGGTTACAAAATCAATTTTTTTACAAAGTGTAAAAAATCATAAAACACACTCAAAACCTACAAATAACATGGTGAATATTACTAAAACACCATATTTGTAGGTTTTGTGTTGTGTTTTGGATAATAAGGCTTTGATTATATAAAGCCTAACACTAGTGTGTTTTATGTTGATTATCATGTTGTGTTTTATACCTATAGTTCTACGATAGTGTATTTAAGTTTTTAAGGACTGCTAGGGTTTGGATATTGTGTTTTAGTGATCTTCACTATGTTATTTGTGGGTTTTGAATATGTTTTATGGCTGAAATTATGGTGTTTTATGACTTTGTTGTGTAGAAAAATGAACGTTATAGCCGAACTCCACCCATTATAAATAATAATATATTAAGGACTTATTATTATTATTATTATTATTATTATTATTATAAATAATAATAACAATAAGGATAAAGATAAAAGTTGTTTTTAAATAAAAATATAAGTAATATTATGAAGTTAAAGGAGAGTGACATGTGACATTAGTTTGAGACTTTTATTATAAGTTAAATTAAATCCATTCTAATCCTAACCAACTCAAGCGCTATTTTAATAATAAAATAAATTATCTAATAAAGAGATTATTCAAATTACTTAAATAAATACACCAAACTATATCTAGGGTAAATTACTTTTTGAGTTCCTGTGTTTTATGGGTTTTAACCACTTGAGTCCAAAATCAAAATGTTCTCTGAGTGCCTATAGCCACTTTTCTTAACCATTTGAGTCCAATTTTCTAACTCTGTTAGAATTATTTTGTTAAAATTTGTTAAATGACCAAATTACCCCTATAATTAAAAAATAAATAAATAAACTAATTTATTTTTAGTTTTCTCTTTCTCTTTCCCTCTCTCTTATACTCTCTCTCTATTATTTATCTTTCTCTCTAAACCAGATCTGCATTTCTCTCTCCCATCTTTCATTCTCTCTCCCTCTCTCTAAACCTAAACCACCTCCATCCCACCACCACACCTCCACCATCAACACCACTGTGCCACTGCACCTTCACCGTCACCACCACCACTACACCGTCACCACCACAACACCCACCACCGCTACACATCCATCTCCACCGTTACCGTCATCACCATCATCACCACTGCACCTCCATCAACACCAACACACAAGATGGAGTGAATGATGACGATGTCGCCGAGAGAGGCCATGGCGACGACCATGGAGGACTCTGTCACAGTGTCCATCGATTTGGGAGCACCTCGCTCCTCATTCTTCGCAATCGAATCGGTCAATTTCTTGATCGCAACACACATCGGCCCATTACTCTCTTGTTCTGCCAGGTTTTCTAGCTCCTTGTTCGAATTCGGGTGGGGTCTTGAATTGTTGGAACAAGAAGTGATAGTGAGAGGATTCATGGTTATAAGGTTGCCTAAATCAGGCATCGTTGTGAGGAGCATATAAACCCTAGAAAGTGAGCTATTGGGAATTAAGACGAAATGATTGGGGGAAATGGTTTTGTGGGTTAATGAAGTTCAGCTGATGATGAATTTGTTGAGCCACACAGAGTAGGGGGAAGATGACGTCGTCGTAGGTGGAGTAGCCTTGGTTGAATAATTTGGTTGCTGTGAAGCCATCTTCGATGTCGTCTGTGAGGTTCGCCATTGATGGAGCTTGAGTTGCAGATAGGGTTTTAGGTGAAGAGAGTTGGGGACGATGTATATAATAGGTGGACTAGTGGTGGAGGTGAGACGGTGGTGGGGGTGAGATAGTGGTGGTGGGTGTTTGGAGGTGGCGGTAGTGCGATGATGGTGGCAGTGGTGGGGATGGTGGTTGTGCGGTGGTGTTTATAAAGAGAGAGAAGAGACTTATACTTATGTGCATATAAGACTTGTACTTTGTGTGTAAATGACCAAATTACCCTCATAGTTAACAGACTTGGTGGATGGAGTTAGAAATTTGGACTCAAATGGTTAAGAAAAATGGCTATAGGAACTCAAGGCGATAAACATTTTGATTTTGGACTCAAATGGTTAAAACCCCTAAAACACAGGGACTTAAAAAGTAATTTACCCCTAACTTGAATTATCTTTTAACCCATATTAACATTATGGATAATCCACTAAATCAAAATTATCATTTCATCCAACCCCCCCCCCCCCTTAATTTTGATTGGACCCGCTTCATATCCGCATGGACAACTTCAACTCCTTGATCAAGTTTAATATCCCTCTTCCCGAGTCACAGGAACTTGGGGATGAGCAAATGGTACCGGTACCAATACCGATTTTACCAAACCAAAACATTTTAGGTATCGACTTTTGACGTTTTCGGTACCGGTCTGATACCGAACCCAACCGTACCGAGTATTTTCGGTACCAGTACCTGTTTTTGAGGATTTTCGGTACCGGTTGGTACTTAGCTCATCCCTACAAGTACTACACCATTCTTGACCACCATCAAAGAAAAAAACAAGCTCCTCGCTTCTATCATTTTTTTCTTCCCTTGCTAGACATGACAAGATTCAAAGTCTCCCGCTTTAACGAATCTTCTTCTGTCCGTCTACCCGCAAATCAGATCGTCAAGCCGTCTTACAATCCCCATCCTACTTCAAAATCAAGACCAAAATTAATCCATCCTCTGACTTGCGTCGTCATATTTTAGCATCAAAATCAACATTTGCGTATTGATCAAAGTATGCAATGAATTTATAACACAAATTCAACATCTTGATTGCATTATCTAGTAACTTTCCGACATTCTGCTATAAGCTGCAAGACCCAACCACAAGAACAACAGCACATCCCATAAAGTAAATAAAATGTAAACATTAAACATCCCAAAAATATCACTCATATCTTTGTATACACTAAAACATTAAAAAATAAGACTGCCCACTTGTACCAACAACAATCATAACGATTCTACTACTATCATCATATCAAGCCTGTGTTCCCGACATCGCCTTCATTTGAATATGATTATTATCAGCAGCCGAACCAGATGAAGTCGGTAAAGCTTCATACGTACCAAATCTCCTAACCCCGACAACTTTAGCAGTCACCGAATACGTCACGATCAGAATGAGAATCACAATCAGAACATGAACCACAAACATGAGATCCAAAATAGCAGTGGCCCGCAACTTCGAATCTTCAAGATCACACTTGGTTGAACCCTCAACACCGTTAACGACATCCAGAAGCTTATGACAACCGTCGGGTATAAAAGCGTCAACGTAAAGAGAGAGGCCCGTTTGAAGAGACCACAGGCCCTGAAGACAGATGGACGCACCGAGGCCGACGTCAGCTACAAACAGCTTCGGGTGGCACGCAAGTATGATACATAATACGGCGGATAAAGCGGAAATGGTGGAGGAAACCGAATCGCATTTTGCTTCAAGGCCGGACGTTTGTAACGAAGCTGATGATGACGAAACAGAGTACTGAAGGAAGAACAGTGCGGATGCAGTTCCAAAGAAGAGGTCTGGAGGAAACGGGAGGAGATTGGTCGTTTCAGAGATGAGTAAGGCAGTGGAAAGGATGAGGAAGAGAGAGATGACGCCTGCGGATTGGAGGGACGTGAAGTGGTGAACGGGGGACCGGCCTTTGACTAAAGGGTCGGAGTCAAAGGAGATGACGGTTTGGTGAATGAAGGCAATGAAGAGACATATGATGATTAGGTAGAGTTGAATGTGTTTGGTAAATTGATGGTGGTTATATGAGAATGGATGATAGGGTTTTGTGGTGTAATCTCTAGGGGACTTGAGTTGGTTCCTTGTGGTGCAGATGAGGTGGTATAGTCCTAATGACATCAACGCTGAGGATGTGAACGCGTGATAAACGAAACCCGACATTTTTTTTGTTTTATTAGGCGGTTTCTTTCTTTCGTTTTCAGAATAAAATAAAAGAAGGCAGCTTTGCAATGTGGTGTATGTAATCAGGACTCAGGTGGTATCTATTAAGGCATTTCCGTTATTGCCAAATTGGAATATCATCACCCTGCATTAACTAGAACCTGCAAATGAAAAGTTTCTTTAGTTTCTTGTATATTGAAATACCATAAATCAACTAAAATATTGATATAATTTAAGTCGGCAGTTATTATATTAACCTAAGAACTAAAGTGATCATCCATCAGTCTCATTTTCTTTTTCATATAATATAAGCTCGCATTTAATCTTACAATGATGTTATTCACGCCCTTGTTTACATTACAAATTAGTAAACAAATGTCTAAATGTTGCTCTCAAAACCAACTGTCATAGAAAAAACACAGTAAGTAGCAAACCATATTACTGTATTAGTAGTAAATAGGTATAGTTAATTTCCAAGAGGATAAGCAAGAAAAATCAACATACTGAAATCAAAAGAGCCATTCTCTACTATTCAAAAGGACTGAGCTTATAATAATCTTTTGTCTTGAGACGTATAAATCGGCAAATATAATTTGTCTCTGTAAAGGTGCACATCTAGCAGATCAATATCAGTCATAGTTGTTGTGAAAGTGAACACATCAACCGAGTACAAATCAAGAAAGCCTTAATTAATGCTAATTCTGGAAGCTATCATCATCATACTCGGTAATTCCCACCAATAGCAAAGCTAAGGTAGGGTCTGAGGAGGGTAAGATGTAGACAGCCTTACCTCCACCCCGTAGGAATAGAGAGGCTGCTTCCAGTGAGACCCCCAGCTCGATAGTAGTTTTGCATCAAGCCTTGGACATAAGGCACATAACACTCGACAATTAAGACAAAGGCCAACTAGTGCATGTAAAATAACGTTAAAATAAGTGCACTTTCGGCTATCAACGCCACCACATGATGTCTGATTAACCATCCCCCTCTTTTAACATTATCTTCACGAAATTAGTAAAATAACGTTAAAATAAGTGCACTTTCACTTTTGCCCCCCTAGCGCCCACACATATATACATTATATGTGCGCAGAGGCGTGCGCACTTTTCAGGCCAAGTTAAGACATATATTCCGGCCAAAAATCGCCTGAACAGGTCTCAAACAATTAAACCAACCCTAAACAAGCCTGGAATCAACCTAAACCTAAACCATGTCTAAAACCCCTACAAACCGTACATTTATATAAACAAACAATCAGGCAATATGTGTATAATCGGCAAGAGTGGCCAAACCAAACAAAAGTGCAGCTGCACAACAAAAACACACTCCATCATCGACTTTAAACTAACAGAATAGGGAATAAACATTAGCAGCAAAGAACCAACAAGTTAAATAGCAACACTAATCGCATATAATCAATGAAGATAACAAGTCACCAAAGTAGATGATTGATTGATTGATAAAAGCAGCTGTTATACTAGTAGTGTTGCCGAAACCCTATGTTAATCTAATCAACACAAATCAAATACAGTTTTACCGGATCTAATTGGCGATGATATTGAGCAGATCGGCTTCAAATGAAGAAACATTATAGATCGGATACATGATAAGATAAGATTTGGTACCTGATGTGTGAGAAGAGAGTTGATCTGCTGGCGTTGAATACAATGGCCACCGGCGAGAAACAATCAGAGAAATGTGGGAATTTGGAGATAATGTAATGAATCACAGATTCGGATTTGAAGATGGAAGGAACAGAGAGGGATTTAGAGGTTTTGGTGGAAGCAAGTGGAGTATGTGATGTTTAGATCAGAGCAGGTTGTTTGTTGTGTATGGGCTTTTGCAAGGGACATCGGCGA
Source organism: Helianthus annuus (assembly GCF_002127325.2). Taxonomy (NCBI): domain Eukaryota; kingdom Viridiplantae; phylum Streptophyta; class Magnoliopsida; order Asterales; family Asteraceae; genus Helianthus; species Helianthus annuus. The sequence continues at coordinate 104,366,694 of NC_035446.2, forward strand.
CGACGACGACAATTCTTTTTTGCCCTAACCCTCAAATTAAGCGTTTGGAAATCTTCATTATGTTTATTCAACTTTTTTTTTTTTTTTTATAAATATGTAGTAGAATTAGTTGTATAAAATAACTTATAAGTGATTACATGAAATATTTGATTTATAAGTTAAATAAAAACAATTTTTCGAATTTTCTTCATTGGATTTGTAACGCAAAACCCTCTCACGTCCCATACCACCTTGATGTTTTAACTCTCTTTCAGGCCTTGTACACCGGTCCAAAGATTGTGAAAAGTTGTGTGAAACTCTAGGCATAAAGTCATTAACTCCTTTAAAAGTCAGCAGCTCGCGTTTTGGTTGATGAATTAATTTCATGCCCCAATCAAAAGATGCATATCATCAATTTAACACTTTTTTTAAGTTTTACTTTTATATAACTTAAATATTATTTTAACGGGTTGAGAATGATGAACATTTTGTGAAACTGTTATACACTTAAGATGAAAACGAGTGAGAACTCATGTCTACGTGACAGTGACGTGGAGTGAAAAATGTAAGACCATAACACATGGACTTAGTGATTAGGTTTTCCATTGCTTTCGTGTTTACTCAAAATTTTTTTTTTTAATTATGCATGTTGCTTCTGGATGCACACTCAACAGTGTGTCTCTTCATGCTCCATCCCTTGTTTACATCATTACACATGTTTACCATCATAATTTGGTTTATAAACTCGTTGATTATGTGTGTTACAGCTGATCAAAATGATGAAAATTGGTATTCAATGGATGTCAAAAACAAAGGTTGGTTTTATATACTTGTGACCCTGATATACTACAAATAATAACCACTGATAAAAGTACCTTAAAAAACCGTTTGGGACAGTAATTGATCAGTTCTTTCTTGCAATACACTTTACATAACACAAAGTGTTGGTCCCCTTTTCTGATCATGTTCGAATGATTCAACTTTTTTCGATCGTATAGACGGGTGTTTGTGAAGTATATAAACATTTAAAGAATAATAATAGAGACAGTGAGAGTGAGATTTCTTCAGTGATCAACTCTTATAAAATAAATGAATCATTCTATGAACATAAGAATTAATCTTTATTTGGCAGAATCAAACAAAGAAGAAGGGGTCGATCCGAGAATAAACTCGAATCTTGAATGTCATCCCTTGGGCCAAACCAGGGGGTAAACTCACATAAAGACTCTAAATAGAAAATTTAACTTCAAAGACACACATAATTCCTACGAAGGAATTATGTATTTATAGAGATTTCCATGTGCCAATCTCAAATGTGATTGGTTGATAGGAAGTTGGTTTGTGTGCTCATCCATTATTTAATGTGGGTTATCTTCATTTTTCACCAACTTGCATTTTTCTTTTCAAATGAAATCTTTACATTTGAGATATTCTATTTCTTTTGTTACGAAAGAATTTTCATAAGAAAAGATTTCTTTTTCTTTTTTGTTGAAAGCTTTTCTTTTTCTTATGAAACTTTTTTTCATAGAAAGATTTTTCATAAGAAAAGATTTCTTTTTCTTTTTTGTTGAAAGGTTTTCTTTTTCTTATGAAACTTTTTTTCATGGAAAAGATATTTAATGTGTTCAAAGATATATTATCTCATGAACACAATTCTTTGAATTTGTATCGCGTAAACTCCATAATGTCCCGCTAACATTTTGAAGTCTTGTAACCTTGTCGTGATCTTTTAATCAAAGGATTAGAAGCTTGATTTTTTTTCTTTCTCAATCTTCATATTTAGTGCTTCTGGGACGGTTCGTCGATCGGTTCGTGTCGACGGAATTAATTCTAAGTAACTTAAACTATTTTCAACAATAAATACAATAAAGTTTCCTAACACAAAGAAAGGTGCCATGTATATTACTTTGTTTAGTCATCACCTTAAAAATCTTGCTAATGGATTGAATGGAGTTGATTCTTCTATTAGTGAAAACTATACTTATGCAAATTATGAAGTTGATTCCTCTATTAGTGAAAAGTGTACTTATGCAAAATTGCAAATTTTGAGACAATTACCACCATCTTATATTAGCATTCTTGATATCATCACTAATCGTGTCCCCTATGGGCGAATGCACATTGGATATGGCGGCGAGGAGCAAAGGTACCCCTTTAAAAGTGTTAATCGGGCTTTTTTTCAACTTGGGAAAAGCCTTAAAAGACACCCTTAGCCCACTTTTTTCTAGCTCAATTGTCCAAACAAATTAACCAAGCATATTCTTGTTTTCACTTCTAACTTACTGAGGCAGCCGGCAATCGGCATCATTGTTTAAACTCCAAATAACTAGCGACATCATACCAAAGTCATTTGCAAATTACAACATCATTCCAAGACTGCAAATCATCAAATCCAAAATCGTTACGTCATTCCATCAATTTTCTTGTTATAAGTTATTGAAATTCATTAACGAGTTATTGAAATCTCCTTTTGCAGGTTTTAAATTTTTTTCAATAGATGTGATATTTTTTTGTAGTCCATCTGTTACTAAAGGTAACATTATCTTTACATGTTGCAAGCGCATCAGTTGAGAGATGGTTTCCGACGGTAAGATAATAAATACAAATTTGCACAATCGAATTGTCAAAGATTTTTTGAGTACTTTTGTAATTTGTTCCATAGAAAAAGAAGCACTTGAAAGTATTATAAACGAAGCTATAGTTAACCATTTCCAAAAGATAAAATCATGAAAATTGTAATATAGATTTTAATGACGCTTATCATTTACAATTTTATTGAAGTTTATTTTACATATGTTTTTATTTGCACCCCTTAAATAAAAATTTTGGATCTACCACTGTGTCTCTTTGAAAGCCAAAAAAAGTTACTCCGTGAATCTCGTGAAGGACTATCTGATGTCATTTATAGTTGTTGAGTGTGTGTGTTTATATATAGGGTTAAGATCGTGTGAGTATCACTAGGCTAATTAAGAAACTTAAGAAGGATTTTAATTATTATTTTTCTCGACATTCGTATATATATTTTTTTTGAAAACAAAGTTTTATAAAATAATAGTTTTTTTTTTTTTTTTGTGTATGTAAGCAATACGTGTGCCTATACCATACCTGTGACCAACTGAATTGATTACGACCGAACAACATCGATGCCAGTATTTGTTATATATACGCTTTTAACCAAATTAAAGTTTATTTTTCTAATGTTAACTTTCTTTTTCAAATAACCGAATATAAAGCTACGTTTAACTGCTTTTCCTTGACGTTATGGTATAAGGTATATTCAAATAAGTCTTTTTTTTTTTTTTTTTTTTTTTGTATCGTAAGTTATTTGAGTTGGTATAGCTATTCAATTTTATGGTTTCAATCGATATAAAACACACACTTATATCCTTTTGGAGATATCATGATTTAATTTTTAGTTTTTTCTTTCAGTTACTATAGCGAATGTCAACAAAACGTAGAATGGGGGTATCGTAATCGTTATATAAAACACACACTTACGCCTTTAACCCATTAATTTTTATTTAATTTAATTTTTCTCTAATAATCTACGTTCGGTAACTTTTTAAATAAACTTAATACGCGGTCATGTTTCATTTTTATCCCTCAACATTCCAGTATAAATTTATATTCATGAACAGAATATTTTTTTCGTATCGTAAGCTATATAAATGTTGGTACCGTGACGAAACAAAGAAATTCAGACGAACAACATCGGTATTATTGGAATTGGTACTAATATTCGTTTATATGGTTTCTGATCGGTTACTATAGGGAGTGTCGGTATCGTAACAAACTGAACCGATACCGACCGAATTTCTCCGCGTAACGCGGAAAATCACAATAGTTATTTAAGTACGTGTACTAATAAATAAATTAAAAAAAAACCCTATGTCTAACCATAAAATCTACATTATTCTAACTCAAATATGAAAACAACTAATTTGTCCAACTATAAAACCATATACAAGCTTAATTTTAAAACTTTTAAGCGGAACCCAGTTTTACTAACAATCAAATCATGCTTGTTTTTATCATTGTAGATTAATTTAAGTTTTTTAAGCTCATGTTTGCATAAAGAAATTATCCGATTATTAAACCATACTCAAGCTTAATCTAATATTCTCAAAATAATATTTGCTCATATTTTAGCAAAATATGTATAACAATCAAAATATATTTTTTCTTAATTAACGTTGATTGACGATTGATTTAACATACGAGCAAAATGCTTTAGCAATCTCCAATAACCATATTACTGAGCGCGATCCAACCGTGATCCCCACCATAGTGTCCCATAGAGCCAGGCCACACCAACCCCCAGGCACTATGGGCTGGATTTTTCGACTCTTGCGATGAGTATTTCGGCAACAATGGCGAGAGTTTTGATATTTGGGGGAGGGGGTATGGGGGCCATCCACTACGCACATAATTGTTTTGTCACTTGTCACATAACCCTCCCTTAGGGGAGTGGGGGTGGGAATAATTCTATCACTCACAACATCCAATTAAGTTCTGACATGTCATCAACCATTTTCCATCACTCACAACCTTTTTTTAGTGACAATGGTCATCACTCACAACACCCAACAATACCCATCACTCACAACACTCAACACCCATCACTCAAACAAGTTCAACGCGTTGTTAATTCCACGCGTGATATTATATGGTGGCGGCGGTGTGCAAAGTGCCATCACTCGTGATGGTGGTCCATCACGGAACCACCCCCAGTCCCCTTACGGAAGTTATGGGACTTGACCACTACTCATGGTCAAACCTAAAAAAAAGAGAAAATGAAAACAAACGATAAGTTCCCGTTTGGTTTAGAACCGGCCGGGTTGATCCAAAATATTTAGAAATATTTTTTAAGAGTTAATTACTGTTTTCGTCCCTGTGGTTTGTCAAAAATCACTATTTCAGTCCATTAGTTTAAAAATTGCGATTTCAATCCCTTTGGTTTCACTTTCGTAACCATTTCAGTCCCTGTGGTTTCACATTCGTAACCATTTCAATCCATTATTCTGTTAAGTACAGGGACTGAAATGTTTACAAGGTGGACTGAAATGGTTACGAAAGTAAAACTACAGGGACTGAAATCGCAATTTTTAAACTAATGGACTGAAATAGTGATTTTTGACAAACTACGGGAACGAAAACAGTAATTAACTCATTTTTTAAAGTTCAGCCTGGTCCCCATTGGTTTTGGGCCGGGTCTTGGGCTAACAACCATCGCACTCAAACACATATGTGCTTCACCTGCCCTGTTTTTTGTTCTACGTTGGTTGTAGGTTGGGGTTGAAAATAAGAAAACAAATTTAATATTTAAATAGCTTGATTAATATCTTTTTTTAACATATAAACTAAGCTACTATTAATTAATTTTTTAAAAAGATAAAAAAGACAGTGACCGCCATTTTTAAAATCGAGGAAATCACATTAAAAGTGCACAAAACAAGTTTTTCTAGAACCGGTGTTGGGTAGTTAATAACATGGGGTATGGTGGGGCGGGGGTTTGAGACATGGGTTGACACGTGGAGTTTGAGCCCCCCGTTGGTGAGTGACGTGTCCGTGGGGTATGGCGGGGCGTGGCTTGGCCAGGTGTATTAAAAAAAAATCTAAACATGACCCGCTATGCTCTAGCCAACAAGCCAATAAGAGCCAGTCACATAGAATCGCTAGCATGCCCCACGCCCGACCTTAAACTCCTGCCCAAGGGGCCACGCCCAAACCCAAGCTCACCCGGGGTGGTGACTTGGGCGTTTCTCTCCAACCCACGCCCCATACCCCATAGTATAAAGGGGGTAAAAAACAGGATATTGGAATAACTGGTTCGGGTATAGAACTGTGTACCAAGGAACCAGCTTTTTTTAATACCAAGTTTCTGTTTTTTTGTTTCATAAAGTTTAATACTTTTATACCCTGTTTTTTTAATAACTCTAGTTCTAGATCACATATAGTTATTTTTAAATAATTTGTACTGTTCTAGATCACATATAGTTATTTTTAAATGATTTGTACTTACGCTACTTACGCATGCGGCGTTCCTTTTTGGGCCCAGCCACAGGCAGCGCTACTTTTGGCCCAATCTTTAAATAAGTCATCACTTTTTGGACCAGCAGATTACGTCATTACGGGCAGGCGGGCAGCTATTCAATATTTATTGTGTCAACTGTCTAGGACTGCTTCAGATTTTGGGCTTTCAACAATATAATTTTTCACATTTCAGATTAGAAACTTAGCCCAATTCTTTCTTTTAACAATACATGTGCGCATATAGTTCAACGGTATCAAAATGTGTAACAAAGATGTTTATCTTAACTCCCTAAGTGATTGGGGATCTTAGATCCGTGATTGACATTAGTGTAGATCTTGGAATAGATATAAAATGTGTGTGAGCGTTTTAAAAAAATATGTCATTCATTACTTGACGCATATTAATACTCTTGATTCATTCATAGCTACGATTCATATCGCTCTAATAGTTATGAGGTGGCACCCTATCTTGACTCGGAACTCAGTGTGGTGGAAAAAATGGAAAATGTTATGTTCCTTGACATCTCTCGTACTACAACATTTCTTATTAATCACTTGACATCCTAATTTTCAACTTATTCATCTTCATATGAACTTCTTTTTTATCCCATCATTATTTTTATCACTCTTTGCACTTTTTGTATGTCTTTGTTATCCTTTTATTCGGGATATCTGATCCGGGACACTCTCTCATAGATCTATTCCTCATATATTTCTGGATATGCCCCTAGCTATATAGAGGATACTTAAGTTAAGATCCCCACACACTTGCGTATATACATTTCTAGCCGTGTCGCGTTTCATGAAACCACTTTCATCTTTTGGCCACTAAGGTTAAATTCGTCCCTTAAAATCAGCCGCATTGTACTTTATCTTTGTTATTTCTTTTAACAGTGAAAATAACTATTTCTTTTAACAGTGAAAAGTTATTTGTAACAACCAAAGTAAACCACTTGGTCTTCCAATCCTTAAAAGGGCATCGACCCGACTCCATCCCTATCTCATTATAACATTTTCATTCCATTGTCATTACTTTATAGACATGTTTATGACCATGCTTCAAACAACGTGAATGTCAGTATAACGTAATTAACAATATTCTAAGTAATAATAACACACTAAATAACTTTAATATTACGTTGATGAAATGCTTAATTAGAATTAAAGATATGTTTAATTGACATTGCCGCAATTAAACGCCTTTATTTCTTTGCAAAGATTTTGTTTAATTGTTCATTCTTTCTTCTGATTTTGTTTCACTTCACATTTACTTAATTTACATTGAGATAGCTGGTAAACGGGCCCCCTTCTTAAATAGCAAAACTAAGCCTTTTAAAAACTACGTCAATAGATCTCGGGGTCATAACATTACTATGCATGACCCTTTGAACTCGACTAAGTAGGTCCACAGCCTCTGACGCCAGAAAACCAAAAGTATCAAAAGCAAATGGGATAAACACGTGCTGGTTGTCAAGTTACGCTTTCTCATGCTTGATCACTTTACCCGAAGCAGCCTGGCCCACTGTGAAACCCCTCTTCTGATTTATTAAAAAAATTAAATACATTTTAGTATTTTTACAAAAGCAATGATATTAAGGTTGCTCATGAGTCGAGCCGAACCGAGCGAGCGTCGGCTCGTACTCTGCTCGAATTGAAACCCAGCAACTCGGCTCTATTCAAATTTGAAGAAACGAGCAGAAAATGTTGCTTGAACTTGCTTGGTTTACTATCGAGAAGCTCATTTTCGTTCAGTTTCAATTTTAATACAAAGATTAAAAATTTAAATGTCACCGTTGTTTCATTAAAAATTCTTTCACTTAAAATGTTGTTCGTTTTCGCTTAATTATCAGTCACTCAAGATACATATAAGTTCAACAAATACAAATATAAAATTGTTTCATTCAATAAAAAATCATAAAGACTAGGCAACCATCGGTGGTGAACATGTGAAGTCAAAACAAAAAGAAATTAGGTTTAACGACTTAGATTTAGTATTTGGCTTCTAATAATTTGGGCTAAATCCACTTACAATTCTAATATTTAATAGAGTGATAATTATAAAAATAAGGAATATTGGATTTAAATAACCCAAACTTTTATCAATTGGCCGATGACACTCCCAACTTTCGATTTGTACCACACCACTCCCAACTTTCAAGTTATTTTCGTATAACACTCCCAAACTAACCCAGCACTAACCCAGTTTGCTGACATCAGCTGCCACGTCACCAAACCAGTGGCACAACAGCTGCCACACCATCAAAAAGCCACGCCAGACGCTACGTCAGCTGCCACATCATCAAAATGCCAAATCAACTGACACATCATCAAAAATGCCACTTCAGATGCCACATCACCACACAGTAAAAAAACTAATTGGGTTAGTGTTTAGTTAGTTTGGGAGTGTCAGAGGAAAATAAGATGAAAGTTGGGGGTGGTGTCACAACCCCCGACCACACCCTGGACGGGAGCTGTGAACAGTCAAGTGGTACCGGTGGTTATTTTGAAAATATTGTAGCGGAAATTTTATCAGGACTGTGAGTTAGGAAAAATATCAGAGTTTAGAAACAACATATTTTTATTTATTAAACAGACGGGGATAAAAGCCATGTTTTACAAAGGTAGTTTTTAATATGGGATAAACCCAAATACATAAAACAACGTTTCTTAATTTAATTTATTAAAATAAGCCACTTCTTTAAGTTTTTCAGTGTCGTATCACAACTCTTATTCCGATCTACTGTAATCACCTGAAACACGTTTAAAAACATTTGATCAGGAGAAAATTCTTGTGAGTTCATTCATTTATATAAAAACACATTGTAATAATTACGGCATTAAGAGTTTTTACACTTGTCTATATCTTTCAATTACTCAAATCAGTATTTGTCACCTATCCAACTAATTGGCTGTAGTCATATTACTATTGGCGAACTTTCGTCCAGTAGCAACGCTGGACTAGTAGTGTATACAAAACCCCACATACCGGTAGTAATTTCAGAACACAAAGACATAATCACTCTAAGTACAACTAGAAAACATTTAGGGTTGAAAGCATTTAATAAAAGAGAATGACTCACATTGCAGATTTAGGGTTTCAGTACTAGTCTTCTGGTTTAAGTCTCGGCTTTCTAATTAAGCACACAATGCACACGTATTAGTGTATAAACTCAATTCAACTTTAATGATAATCACTAGATCAAAACCACAACGCGATGACAAAGTATAGCCGTATACAGGCAACACTTAAATATCCGTTGATTTGTTTTTAATCGATCGAACATGGTACCGTACCGGTGATTCGAGTTACCAGGCTGATTACGGGCAGAGGTTTAGAACTTCGGGTATTATGTATAATACAAGTCTATCGAGAGAAAAAGAAAAGAAGTGAGCGACTGAGAATGCTCCACGCACGTCCCTTTTATAGCCGATCTTGGACCCCGTGGCGTCGCGTGACCAAATATGTGTTACCCCTTCGCGTGGCGCGAAGGGTCTAGATTAGGGCATAGGTTTCATGAGTCACCACGTAGGCATGTCAAGTGGTGCCATGTGTCCACTGTTGTTCAAAGGGCGCTTGCGTCGCAAGACTGACTAATGCTTCCACCGTCGCGTGGCGTGACGTGATCTAAGGCAGATTTCCTTCTTTTTGGTGCTGGTTTCCGTCGTTCACGTTTGGAGTCTCGATTACGAATTGTTATGGGACCTTTTTGAGGGTTATTACAAGTGGTGTGGTACAAATCGAAATTTAGGAGTGTTATTGGCCAATTGATGAAAGTTGTGGTTGTTTAAATCATCCGTAAAAATAAATATATATTTATACGTAAAATAAATTAAAAATATTCAAGCCAAACCGAAGCGGGCCTTTGTTCGAGTTTGACTCGTTTACAAACCGAACCAAGCCGATCGACTTGTTTACAATCGAGCAAAAATCAAGCGAGCATTTTTCGTGCAATTTTCAAACGAGCGGCAAGCAAAGAGCACTTTACCCAACCCTATATGTTACACACGTTAAGGAAAAAATAACCTCTTAATTCATTTAATATGTGCTAATGAGGTAGTGGTAGCTTGTTTTAAATGTAAAAAGTTTTTATGTTGATGACTACTATTGAACTTTTATAAATGTTTTTTTTAATATGTTTTTCCAAGAGTTCGTTTTCTATGTTTGGTCAACGGGTAAGTATTTTTTTTTCTAAGTTTCGTAAGAGTTTGCTTTCTGACCGTGAAATGTCATATTCGTAAAGTGTGTGACATGCACCATTTTTTTAAGATAGTGGTTTGTGTGCATAGGCTACAAGAGTATGAAGTAGTTATCAATGACATAAGACACCGAAGAGTTACACTAATGACCATTTAACAAACATACATCCATTATATAATGATGCTTTTATCTAAGGATTAAGTTATTAGATAAGTTAATATAAGGGTTTGTCAATAAGTACTAATATTGGATATAAATATACTAAAGAAAGTTAGAAACAATGGACATTTATCTGTCCCACCTAGGCTCCGATTAGTCCCCGAGTACTCGCTACAGGGTAGGCTGCCGAGACCCGAGTACTGTTCGCCTAAGCTAATTACTCCCCGAGTAATCTCCCCTAGGCCGAGTACTTCCCAAGTAGTCCTGTAGTCCTGAGTGTTGGAAATTTTGTGAAAATAGCATTTTTCACAAATATAGTAAAATGATTTTTTTCCTATTTTGGACTAGAAATAAATATAAGAAAATGAGCGGGTTTTATATATTTATTTGTGGGTTTGTGTTCTATGTTGGAAGAGTTTCGCAACGAACTAAACCACGTCCAAAACGGAGCTAAGATGAATGAGATATCGATGCTCAAAGTTTGGTGTTTGAAACTTGAATGCTGAAAAAAGTGGTAAAGTAGCACCTTGTCCCGCATCGGATAAGAGATGAAACTTAAAGGGGTATTTAAGTGGAACTCTCTATCCTTATTGTTTCATGGAAGCACTCACTCAGTGTACTCACGAAGGGTGCGGAGCACCCTAACTCGCACTTGCATATGCGCGCGCGTGGCGTGGGCGATGAGGCGCAATGTGGCGCTTTGATGGCGCACTTTGCACTTGAGAGCCGCCTTTGTATTTTTTACCACGTGCGCGTGGTGGATCACAGAGGCTGCAAGGACCAAGTGGTGAAGTGGCGTGCAGGTTCGAGACGCGTGATGTGGCAGTCCGCGCGCGAGTACACGTGGCACGAATGCGCGCAACCAGAGTGATGTGACGTGCTTGTATAGGCTCACAGGTGACGTGGCACACGCGCGCATGGCAGTGAGCCAAAAGGACGCAGCGCGCATGAGGGTTCAGGTGCGCGCGCAGAAGCTACCAGCAGCAGCTAATGTTGTGCAGTTACGTTTCAGCATTCGAAACTGACGAAGTTAATGCGTTTGACTGAGAATTAAGTGACGAATTAAAGTGCATTAAAGATGTTTAATGCAGTTTAATTCACCCATTTGATTCATTTTTCAGTTTTGACTCAGATTTGCAGTATAAATAGAAGGTTCCTATGGCAGATCAAATGCACACCGAATTCACACAGCAATACAATCTTCTTCTGCAGAATTCTTTATCTTCTTCAAGCTTCAGGTACACTTTCGGATTGTAGTCAAGACCGGCAGTGCAACTGCTTGCGGCTGTTGTATCCTGGAAGCAAACGTGTTCTTCTGGGTGACACGGAATTTGTTTTAAGGGACCCGTGTCTAACACGATCCTCAGCCAAGAACAGTTTTTCTGTTCGAATTTTCTGTTCTTGTTTTCCCTTTTTCAGTTGTAATTGTATTGTATTTTATTTTGTTTCTGATTTGTTCCTGTAATTCAAGTTAATAAAGAATTTTATTTAATTTTACACGAACAGATTCCTACAATCTTAAAACAAATTTTTTAAAACACCGTTCGTGTAAGACACAAACAATTCTGCTGTGATTCTAAATATTTTTTTTCTCACAGCAGGTTGTGTTTTAAAAAGTTTTTTCTCTGTTTTGATTCAAAGTAGCGACTTTGTCAAAACAGAACTCTGCTTCTACTCCTTTCTGTCGCTGAGTTCTAGAAATCCTACTGTTGTAGTATTCAAAGTTGGACTTAGAAGCTACACGACTGGTTTTTTCGCACTCATAAAATAATAAATTAGCACATTTATTATTTTGAAAACAGTTTTATTAACTTGTTTTCTTGGAACTTTTCAGAATGTCGACTGAAAACGTGAATACCAGCAACACTAATGTTGTCGTTGGAACCCCTGCCAACACTGTGGGAGCGTCCATAGTGGCGAATCATGCTAAACGACCCGAGAAGTTCTCGGGTCTCCATTTCAAAAGGTGGCAACAGAAGATGTTCTTCTATTTGACCACCATGAACCTTGCGAGGTTCTTGACTGAAACCGCTCCCCAACCTGCGGAAGGGGAGACTAACACTCAGGCTCTGAGCGCTGTAGAGGCTTGGAGGCACTCGGATTTCATATATATCGAGGCTATGTACTCAACGGTCTCTCGGATGCCTTGTATAATGTGTACTATAATATCAAGACTTCCAAAGAATTAAGGGAGTCTTTGGATAAAAAGTACAAAACGGAGGATGCGGGAACAAAGAAATTTGTTGTCGCCCGTTTGGACTTCAAAATGGTTGATAACAAGACTATTATGAACCAAGTCCAACAGTTGCAAATTATACTACACGACATCCATGCTGAGGGAATGGTACTTAGCGAGACTTTTCAAATGGCAGCCATGATCGAAAAATTACCTCCTGCTTGGTTGGATTTTAAGAATTATCTTAAACACAAGCGAAACGAAATGACGATTGAGGAACTTGTCGTTCGTCTTCATATAGAAGAGGACAACAGGGTGGCCCAAAAGGCACCATTTTGCAAGCTTCGGCTAAGGCAAACATGGTGGAAATAGGGGAATCCTCAAAGGGTAATAAGGGCAAGGGTAAAAACAACAAGAAGGGGAAAGCAAAGTTTAACAACCTTGGACCGAAAAAGGGGGCTGTGAAAAAGAAGTCTGCGCCTTTCCAAGGTACTTGTTACAATTGTAACGAGACGGGGCACCGTGCTAACCAATGCAAGAAACCTAAGCGTGAGCGTGCGCACATGGTTGATGAGGATGGTATGCCTCTGATTGAAATGATAACCGAGGAAGCGGCTATGATTGAAGAAGTCAACGCGATGGGTGAAAACCCAAAAGGATGGTTCGTTGACATGGGTGCAACCCACCATGTTTGTGAAGGAAGCGTCGGGTGAAGAAAAGCTTTATACGGGAAATAAAGCTACCGCAAGCATCAAGGGGGAAGGCACAGTCATCCTGAAGATGACTTCTGGCAAGGAGTTGACCTTGACCAAAGTGCTTTATGTTCCAGAGATACGGAAGAATCTCGTATCGGGATGGATGCTCAACAAGTTTGGATTTCATCTAGTGTTTGAATCGGACAATTTTGTCTTGTCTAAACGTGGTACTTTTATCGGAAAGGGCTATGCCCTTAATGGAATGTTTAAAATGAATATTTCGGTTGTAAACGAAAACAAAAATATGAATGAAAATTCAATTTCTACTTACATGATTGAGTCTTCTAATGTTTGGCATGGTAGACTAGGACATGTAAATTTTAATTCATTAAGACGTTTAATTAAATTAAATTTGGTACCAACATTCCATATCGAATCCGATCACAAATGCGAGACATGTGTTGAATCCAAACTTACGAGATCATCGTTTAAATCGGTTGAACGAATAATCGAACCCCTTGATTTAATTCATACTGATGTGTGTGATTTAAAAGCGGTGCCCAGGCGTGGAGGAAATAAGTACTTCATCACGTTTATTGATGATTGTACTAAATATTGCTATGTGTATTTACTAAAAAGTAAAGACGAAGCAATAGAAAAGTTTATCTTGTACAAAAATGAAGTTGAGAATCAACTTAAAATGAAGATAAAAGCTGTGAGAAGCGATCGAGGAGGTGAATATGTTGCACCTTTTGCGGAGTTATGCGCAAAAAAGTGGCATTATACATGAGTGTACACCTCTTTATTCTCCACAATCAAATGACGTCGCGGAACGAAAGAACCGCACATTGAAAGAAATGATGAACGCCATGTTGATAAGCTCGGCAGTGAACCGAGAAATGTGGGGGGACGCCATTCTATCAGCAAACTATCTTTTGAACAAGATACCTTTGAAAAATAGGGACGAAACTCCATGTGAGTTATGGAGAAAAAGGAAGCAAACATACAAATACTTGAAAGTGTGGGGGTGCCTAGCTAAGGTGATTGTACCACCTCCTAAGGCTCTTAGGATAGGACCCAAAACTGTTGATTACATTTTCATTGGATATGCACATCAAAGTAGTGCACATCTTTTTCTTGTACATGAGTCCAAGAATCCTGATGTACACAAACACACTATCATGGAGGCAAATCCTAACATCGTCTCATATTTTGAAAATGTGTTTCCTATGTTAGGACAAACACATGCGACTTCATCAACACCGGCTAATGAAGCAGGTCCAAGTTCATCTACATGGTTAGATGAAGCAGGTCCTAGTTCGTCTACAAGGGTAGATGAAACTCATGAACGACCTGAGGTCGAGGAGGGTGAGCTTAGATGAAGCAAACGACAAAGGGTTGAAAAATCCTTTGGTCCAGACTTTATGAGCTATATGGTTGAGGGTGAGCCCAATACCTACCGGGAAGAGGTTACCTCCGCAGAAGGACCTCAATGGCAGGAGCAATTAAGAATGAAATTGATTCTATATTGCAAAATCATACTTGAGTTAGTAGATCTTCCACCTGGTTGTAAACCACTTGGATATTGTTGGATATTCAAAAGGAAGATGAAAGCTGACGGAAGTATTGATAAATACAAGGCAAGGTTAGTAATCAAAGGATTTAGACAAAAGGAGGGTCTAGATTACTTTGATACTTACTCGCCTATGTCGCGAATAACCTCTATACGTTTGGTTCTTGCAATTGCGGCTCTAAGAAATTTGGAAGTTCACCAAATGGATGTAAAGACCGCATTTCTAAATGGCGATTTAGAAGAAGAAATTTACATGGAACAACCCGAGGGTTTTTCCGCCCAGGAAACGAGGGCAAAGTATGTAAATTGATCAGGTCTTTGTATGGCTTGAAGCAAGCTCCAAAACAATGGCACCAAAAGTTTGATCATGTCATGATTGACAATGGATTCAAAATAAATGAGTGCGACAAGTGTGTTTATTTTAAAGACACACCAAAAGATTATGTAATATTATGTCTTTATGTAGATGATATGCTTATCATTGAGAGTGATGATAACATGATCAACTCAATGAAAGATATGAAGAAAGCGAGGTTTGACATGAAAGACATGGGTCTCGCGGATGTGATTCTTGGAGTAAAAATCACTAGAACCCAAAATAGTCTTGTGTTGAGTCAATCTCACTACATGGAGAAGATCCTTGGGAAATTCAATTCGGACGATACGAGTATAGCTCAAACTCCAATTGATAATACCCAACGCCTAAGGAAGAATAGAGGCGAGAGTGTTTCTCAGTTAGAGTACTCAAGGATCATTGGTAGTCTAATGTATCTAATGACATGTTCTAGACCCGACTTAGCATATGCTGTGAGCAGGCTAAGTAGATACACCAGTAATCCGAGCGAGGATCATTGGAAAGCTATCACGAGGGTGCTTAGATACATAAGATACACAAGAGACTATGGATTACATTATACCCATGATCTAGCAGTGTTCGAAGGATACACTGACGCAAACTGGATATCGGATATAAAAGATCATAGATCGACAAGTGGATATGTGTTTACACTTGCTGGCGCAACTATAGCTTGGAAGTCTTCCAAGCAAACAGTTATAGCTAGACCCACGATGGAATCCGAATTCGTCACTTTAGATAAAAGCGGGGAAGAAGCGGAGTGGCTACGTCAATTTGTGGAAGATATTCCAAAATGGCGAAAGTCGTTGACGGCGATTTGCATACATTGTGACAATCACTCTGCGCTTGTTAGAGCACAAAGCGTGATGTACATTGGCAGATCAAGGCACATTCGACGTAGACACAACACGGTACGACAACTTATCTCAACGGGTGTTATCTCAGTTGACTATGTGAGGTCAAAGTAGAACATTGCGGACCCGTTAACAAAAGGCTTAAGCAAAGATAAGGTGTATAGGTTGTCAAGAGGAATGGGACTAAAGCCCATAGAAGAAGGGAATATGAGGGAAACCTAACCTAGTTGACTGGAGATCCCAAGATCTAGGTTCAATAGGCCAACTTAATCATAAACCCAAAGGGAGTCACTGTGGGGGGTGCCCCAAAATTTATAAAGGGAGTTATGTACTTCCTAGTCCATTCCAATCAGTGACATGAAGGAAGGTTAAGCATGTTGAGGTTAAGGATTTTGAGGAAATCCAAATTAACTATGATGCTTTTAATGATTCAGAGGAATCACCTATGTTAGAGAGAAGTGGGGTCGCTTCGAATGTATTTGTGGGGATGCGCAAATCCTAGAGCTCTCGCAGAACCAGGAATGTGTTCCATGACCATAAACGGACACAACCATGAGGACTTGACTCGACTAGGGAGAGTATTATGTGAATGTATATTGTCGCCTACATAAATGGGGGATTGTTCAAAGACACCGCGTCTACAAGACCCTAGGAGGCTAAGTATGCTTCACAAAAGAAGGTTCAAAGGTTACACCTACCTATCTTGCAATACTCAACTGTTGAACGTGTATCGTTGAAACTTGATAGATTGATTTCTATTCATGTGGGGAACTGTTGTAAATTTTGTGAAAATAGCATTTTTCACAAATATAGGAAAATGATTTTTTCCTATTTTGGACTAGAAATAAATATAAGAAAATGAGCGGGTTTTATATATTTAATTGTGGGTTTGTGTTCTATTTTGGAAGAGCTTCGCAACGAACTAAACCACGTCCAAAACAGAGCTAAGATGAATGAGATATCGATGCTCAAAGTTTGGTGTTTGAAACTTGAATGCTGAAAAAAGTGGGAAAGTAGCACCTTGTCCCACATCGGATGAGAGATGAAACTTAAAGGGGTATTTAAGTGGGAACTCTCCATCCTTATTGTTTCATGGAAGCACTCACTCAGTGTTAGTACAATATCTGTCTATCGCCTCTGTCAATCTATTTCGTAGCAGAAAAAGAAGGATTCTAAGCATTTTAGGTTACATCTGGTTAAAAAGGGCAAGGTGGCAAACTTGTAAATAAGGAGAAATCCTTATAATCCTTGTGCCTATAAATAGCTCATTAAGTTGTAAAGATTAAGACTTTTGGAAGACTTGGAGCTCATTTGGAGAATTAGAGATCTAGTTGTAGAGAGAGAAAGTCTAGAGAGAGAAAGTCTCTCTACGTGATTCACGGCATTGTACACGACGTCATATTAATCGAATCACGTTTTCTTGTACGTTATTGTGTGTTCGATCACATACGTTCACGGATTCTGCACGTCGAACGTACGTTACGCAATCGAATGGTGTCGAAACCGATCCTAACAAGTGGTATCAGAGCTAAGAGCTCGATTGCTTGATCAAACACATCGTTTTCGTACCAGATTTCAGCCAAATTAGATCCGATTTCATCTATTTCTTCATCTTCTACCTACTTTTCACGTTTTTCACTGAAATTCATCAAATTGAACAGGTTTTCATGGTCCGTTTCGTCTGATTTTTGGATATGTTGTGCGTCTAGACCTGATCTACAACCCTACCAAGTTTCAGCTCGAAACTCCAAGTCGTTTAGGAGTAATCGCGGTTTTTCGGTCCGAATTCGCGTCATACGATCAGATCAGACATGGTCCGCTTATTCAAACAGTTGAGGTCCGCTCATTGAACAACTGTTGTGGTCCGCTTATTCAAACAGTTGAGGTCCGCTCATTGAACAACTGTTGTGGTTCGCTTATTCAAACAGTTGAGGTCCGCTCATTGAACAACTGATGGTCCGCTTATAAGGTTCAATTGAGGTCCGCTGATAAGTCAGTCTATGGTTCGCTCATAATTGTTACATGTTGGTCCGCTCATAAGTCGTCTTCTTCATAAAGACTGATATTGTAACAGTTGTCGGCCATCTTTATAAAGTCACCGCCCAAATACACTTATCGGTCCAATTACAATTGATTGATGGTTGGTTAGTTATTGTTATCAACTTCCACCGCCCCACTAATTTGTTGATTATTGAGTTGTCGTTTGTGCAGCCCATGTGGCCCAATTCAGCTTTTTGTTCACCGATCATTAATACACCGCCCCACTGAACAAGTTTTGGCCCAATCCAAGTTCTTTAATCCACCGCCTACTTTAATACATTAACCCAATAGTTGTAGTTGTTACCGCCCCACTTACACATCAAGTTTGGCCCAATCCCAGCCCACCATCACCGTCCATTTTAATAACAAAGGCCTAATCACAATTTGATGTGTTTGAGAGTTTTATATTTTTTTTAACTGATCATTTGTTTGTGTGGTTGCAGGAGATTCGAAGTGTTTTTACAAGGAGCAAATATCAAGACATTGAAATTTTGTGGACTTCGAACTTAAATAAAAACTTTAATCACGTCACTTAACAAAGAAAGTGTGATGAAAATGTTTGATGAACAAGAAAACATTAAACTTGAAAGATCAAACGATTGGTATGGTGATAGTTATCTTAAATCAAAGGAGGTCGTGCTTGAAAGATTCAAATATTTTATGCGTAAGGAACATGAGAACTTTAAAAAACTGGAAATGCGATATGATGATTTACTTTCCGGTTTGAGAATGCATTATGTAAAAATTTCAGACGCTGAACTGAAATCTAAGTTTGAAGATGCTTTACCTTTAGAGTGGGATGAATTTGTGTGTAAGGTGAAAAAGGATTCTAGGTTCTCAAAATTTAGTTCAAGAGAGTTCATCAGAGAACTTAGAACACAAAATTGTGAAATTGAAAAGAAAAAGAAAGAGTTGATAGTGAAGTTAGAAGAGAACTTAGAAGATATAGATTTGAGTGTGATTGTTGAAATGAAAAAACGAATTGATGTGTATCTTGCAGAAAAAAAGAGAATGAGATATGATATTAAGAGGGGTTGTTATATTGATAAAAATTCGAATCCTCTTGATTTTGTTAATTTTTTTTGTGCAGGTACATATAAAAAGATGAATGAAGATGGTTTGAAATGCGAAAAATCAGAAACAGACAATGACAAACTTCTGAAGGATGTAGAGAGTTTGACATTGGAAAACAAAAATTTGAAGATCGAAAAGAAAGCTGATGAAGAACAGATTCTGGGTTTACGTTCAAACTGTGAAAAATTGAGATCTGATAATGACCAACTTTTAAAGAGTCTTGAAAGTTTGTTATTAGAAAACAACAACTTTAAAAAATTGGAAAATGATTTCAAAAGTCAAATAAAGATTTTACAAGATGAGAGAGATATTTTTGGCAAGAATGATTTGGAAAAACAAAGCGAAATAAATTCTCATCTTGCTAAAATTATTCGACTTGAGCATGAAGCTGAAGATGCTCAAAAGAAAATTGCTGCGTTTGAAAAAGATTTTGAAAGCAAAAGAAAATCTTCAGAAAATGAAGATTTCTGGATAAAATTGGAAAACAAAAATCTGAAAGAAAATGAAACAAGATTTCAAGAACAGTTAAATGGTCATCACAATCTGTTCTTGAAAAAACTTAAGATTGAAAATGAAAAATCAATCAAGTCTCATCTTGAAAGAATATCTCAGCTTGAAAATGAAGCTGAGAATTCAAGGATCAAGATTGATGAACTTGAAATGAAATTGAAAGGTTTTGTGACTTCATCAGACAGGTTGAATTTTCCTTGTCCAAAACCGATCAATTCTGTTCCAATAAGTGACAAGGTCACAAATTTTGGCAAAGTCAAAATTGAAGATTGTGATGACAAATCTGATGATGAAAAAGAAAAAGAAGAAAAAAGAAAAACATTTTTGAAATTAAAAGAAAAATTTAAAAATACTGTTTTGCAATCTACTGAGAAAGGTGAATGCTCAACGCAAAAACCTGTAAAGAAGAGTGTGGAACAGAAACAAATAGATAAAAATTTGAAAAATCCTAAAAAAGAAAATAAAAGCTCATCAGGTCAATCATCCAATCATTTTCAAAAATCACAAAAAGTTAAAAATGAAAACTCACAAAATGTTGGTAATAAGTGGTGCAGGTTTGACCACAGTGCTTCAAAGCCAAATCCAACATTGAGGAGGAGTGCAGATTACCACAAAGCCAGACAGTGTTATGATCTGAGCGTTTGGGGTGAAGGTGATATATGGTATGATAACAGAGTGTGTTACTCTTGTGGAGTTAGAGGTCACATTGCTGTTAACTGCCAGAATTGGAGTTATGAAACGCGAAGATGCTTTAACTGCCAAATTCGAGGACACATTGCCAGAGATTGCCCAAGGAGATCAATGGGAAGATCGAGGGCTGAATCTCAAAGTAAGGCAAAGAAACCAGTCAAAGTCAAGCCCAAAGAACAGAAGGTTCAACAACCTAAAGTTCAGGAAACAAAAGTAAAACTTTCTCAGGGGCAAAAAGACAGGCTGCGAAAGAAAAGGAAGAAGGCGAGAGAGTATCTCGAGAGGATTTTGTTCTCGGGTTCTTCAGTTGGTAAGAATAAAAGTACTGATGAATCGCTTCAATCGACTGCAAAGTCAAATAAGCCGAGTTCATCAGTTACAAATTTGAGGACAACAGAGAAAAAGGAGAAAAAGAAATGTGTCGGCGATGAATCTGACAGATCAAAGTCAGACAAGCCACATTCAGGCAATGATTCTGGTTCGACAAAACCAGAAGAGCCAGTTGTTGAGGTAAAAACTATCAAACCCAAGGCTGGTCAGGCTTGGGTGGATCTTTTCAAATGAAAAACCCTGACTTGCCGGAGTTCCCAGGTTGGTAAGCGTGGAACATGAATCGGCATATTTCTTGAGAAATTTCACTCTGGTGATTTTTCGTTTTACATGTGGTAAATCAGGGACATTAAGTTGTACTTGATTTTCTACAAGTGATGTTTGTGATTAAAGGAAAACAATGTGATGAAATAACCCCGAGTTTATGAAACAACACACAAAACTAATTTTCTGGAAAAACCATTTTGATTAAAACAAACTTAAGTGTTTTGAAATCGTAATGGGAAAATAGTTTGTTGTGAGGGGGAGTTCTGATTGTTTACGCCAAGTGGATGGAGAATTGAAGTGATTCGATATCAGTTTGTCATTTTATTTGTACAGTTTTCAAATTTTCCTTGAAAATCAAAATTGAAACATATTTTGATTTTAGGGGGAGAAAAATTTTAAAAAAAATTAGAAAATTTGAAAATACCAAAAACATTGAAAAAGCAAAAATGAGTTTTGTTGAGAAAAGAGGAAATGATAGTACATCAGTGGAATATCACAGCACGCTAAAGAAATGAAATGTCAAATGTGACAAACGGTCTCACTAACGATGTGTCGATAGGTTTTCGTACATTTAGTAGATTTATTCGGGATATAAACCTAAAATTTCAAACTTGCGAAATTTGTGGGGAACACTACTTGGATATATAGGTAACCCCTGAAATCTCGTTTGAAAGGTCTCGTATTCTGATATACTAGGTGTTTATACTCTATGATGTCTGGGGTATTATTCCGGGACTTCTGCTGAACAGTGGTTCTGACCTAGTCCTTGGATAATGCTTTGCTTGAAATGCTTGAAACATAGCATTATAGCCCTCAGAATGATTAGACAATAAAATTAATAATCATCTGTTGTAGCTAAAAGATCCTCTAAAGGGGACACACTGCTAAGTCGAAGCTGATATCTCTCTGCTGAACGGAAGTTCTGACCTGAGATCCCTCAGTTCTCGCATTTAACCCCTAATTTATGTACAGACATCATTGTAGTATTCTTGCCTGTAAGACTGTAAGACTGAATATTGAGATTCTGGATACGGGAGTATATTCAAGAGGTGGGACACATGAATTGAGCAAAGTTCCTAAAACATCTAAATCGTATCCTGAATAGATTGAAAAGTGTGTGAAAATTTAAGAGGACAACTATATCGTCAATCGAGGTGAATCGTTTAGAACTTAAAATGATTAAAGCTTAACGGTGCTAGTGATTTGTCTCATGAACTGATATGATCCTCTTACACAAACTCACAAAAATATTATTTGTATATATTTGTTTAATGCATTTCATTCAAAAACAAAAATCCAAAAAGATTTTCGGAGTGTTTTAGCATAAATTTTTTGAAAAGTCAAAAAGATTTTCGACAGCTGATTTTGAAGAGCTGATATTCAAAATTTGAGTGCTAATCATGATGAACAGGTTTGGGAGAATATGTTGAAAACTTTAAATGACATATATAAATGGTTTGAAAGATTGTGTATATTGGTTAATCAAGGTCATTTATTTGAACTTGATGTAACTAATATAGTTGTTGAAAATGATATCTACCAGTAAGTTTACGGGAATTAATTTGTCATAAATTTGTGAAACTTATGGTGAGGTAGAGGATGTGCAGGTTAACCAGGTTTCAAATTCTGAGCAGATGCAGAACAAAACCAGGAATTGATCCTGAACTTGTGAAACGATGAAAGCCAGACTACGATCCCGACAGCTGAGTCTAAGGGGGAGTCTGAAGACAAGCTCAACGCAAGAGAAAGCGTGGATTCAAAAAGCCAGATAAATATTTTGGAGGAGCTTGTATATGGAAATCCAGGTGCCGATCTCAAAAGTACGGAAGCTTGACGAAAGGGGGAGCCTGAAGACAGATCCACGGGGATTCTGTTCGAGAGAGAGAAAGATAAGGCGCTACGAGATTACTACGACAATATCCAAGGGGGAGTCTGTTAGTACGATATTTGTCTATCGCCTCTGTCAATCTATTTCGTAGCAGAAAAAGAAGGATTCTAAGCATTTTAGGTTACATCTAGTTAAAAAGGGCAAGGTGGCAAACTTGTAAATAAGGAGAAATCCTTATAATCCTTGTGCCTATAAATAGCTCATTAAGTTGTAAAGATTAAGACTTTTGGAAGACTTGGAGCTCATTTGGAGAATTAGAGATCTAGTTGTAGAGAGAGAAAGTCTAGAGAGAGAAAGTCTCTCTACATGATTCACGACATTGTACACGACGTCATATTAATCGAATCACGTTTTCTTGTACGTTATTGTGTGTTCGATCACATACGTTCACGGATTCCGCACGTCGAACGTACGTTACGCAATCGAACAGTGTCGAAACCGACCCTACACTCAGTGTACTCGCGAAGGGTGCGGAGCACCCTAACTCGCACACGCGCGCGCGTGGCGTGGGCGATAAGGCGCAATGTGGCGCACTTTGCACGCTCGCATCGCTGCGAGCCGCTTGAGAGCCGCCTTTGTATTTTTTACCACGTGCGCGTGGTGGATCGCAGAGGCTGCAAGGACCAAGTGGTGAAGTGGCGTGCAGGTTCGAGGCACGTGACGTGGCAGTCCGCGTGCGAGTACACGTGGCACGAAGGCGCGCGGTTGCGCGCTTGGTGCATGGGCCCTGATGTGACGTGCGCGGCGCACCAGAGTGAGCCAAAACGGCGCGACTGTGTGGCGTGCTCGTATAGACTCACAGGTGACGTGGCACACACGCGCAGCCGCGCATGGACCTGAGTAAGTGTGGCGCACGCGCGCATGGCAGTGAGCCAAAAGGACGCAGCGCGCATCAGGGTGCAGACCCCCGCGCGCTCGTAGAAGCTACCAGCAGCAGTTAATGCTGTGCAGTTACATATCAGCATTCGAAACTGACGAAGTTAATGCGTTTGACTGAGAATTAAGTGATGAATTAAAGTGAATTAAAGACGTTTAATGCAGTTTAATTCACCCATTTAATTCGTTTTTCAGTTTTGACTCAAATTTGCAGTATAAATAGGAGGTTCCTATGGCAGATCAAATACACACCGAATTCACACAGCAATACAATCTTCTTCTGCAAAATTCTTTATCTTCTTCAAGCTTCAGGTACACTTTCGGGATGGAGTCAAGACCGGCAGTGCAACTGCTTGCGGCTGTTGTCTCCTGGAAGCAAACGTGTTCTCCTGGGAGACACGGAATTTGTTTTAAGGGACCCGTGTCTAACACGATCCTCAGCCAAGAACAGTTTTTCTGTTCGAATTTTCTGTTCTTGTTTATCCTTTTTCAGTTGTAATTGTATTGTATTTTATTTTATTTCTGATTTGTTCCTTTAACTCAAGTTAATAAAGAATTTTATTTAATTTTACACGAACGGATTCCTACACTGAGTACTCTCAAATCCGACTAGGAGCGCCTAGCGAGTTTTGTAACCACGGTTAAAACAAACAAACCTATATTTATTTAAAGACAAGCGTAGTGTGCTAAATAAAGAGTGCATATATCGCCCGTGACATTATAGCCTAGTGGCATCTTAGGGGAGAGATAAGACTTAGAGACCATTAGGTCCTAAGTTCGATTCCCACAAGGGGGATTTTTTCCGAGATTTATTGGGTTACCTCTTTAATCGGTGTATAAGCATTATTGCCTAGTGGAGATGGATATGATCGGGTGGCCCCGCTGATGGCACGATAATACTCCAATGGTCCGTCAGTGATCCAAATATTTCATTCAAAAAAAGAAAAAAAGAATAAAATGCATATATAAAAAGAAGCACAAACTAGTTATGCTTGAAATTTTACAGTTCTATATGAGATGTGGCATGGATCATTATTGCAAGGCAATATCATACATGAAGGATAGTAGTGGAATGAAAAAGACAATTCTCCCAATATTTTGAGATGGCAGGTTTAATTAGCTATTGCAAGACAAAAACTTGTGTTGAGTATAACAACATAAGGAACTTTAAACTTATCCTCAAAAAAGTACATGAAGATAACATTGGAAAATTCAGTATGAATCAGGTTAAATTTAGAAGTACATCCATGGGTAGTCATGTCTAACAATGAAGTCAAGAAGGAGATGGCTAATGCTCCTTATACATCAATAGTGGGGCAATCAAATTTATGTAATGGTTTACATAAGGACAGATATTATGTAGTGTAGTGGAAGTTAGCATATTCGTGTCATATCCAAGCAGCTTGCATTAGGAAGTACAGTGTGGGATATCATTTGAGTAATTAGGAAGTACAATGTGGGATATCGTTTGATTACGCAAATTTGAGGAAAAGGTGGTGTAATTCTAATTCGAATGTTATAAATAGACATGTTATGTAACTATAAAATGTACTAAATTTCGAGTTCTTAAACAGCATAAAAACTCTCTAATTCAATCACAAACGTAGCTCAATCACATCTAGTTATTCATCTAGTTATTAATTTGTCTTGTTATGGTTACCTTGACATTTCTTAGTTAACACAAATTAATACGATCAATCATCTTTAGTCGAATTCTCGTACAACAATAGTTATCACGCTAGTATTCAAATGGCACCCTTTGAGGCATTATATGGAAGAAAATGTTTTTCAACTTTCGTTTCGCGCGTTAAGCGTTGCGTTGAGATAACCACATAACATTAAACAAGTAACCACACAAATTACACACATAATAACTAAGATGCATAAAAGTAAATATGCGTTTCGAGTTTGCGTTGCGATTGCATGGCGATAGCGTTTAGTATAAACAAGCGATGTGATATGCGATAGAATGCGTTTAAATAGTATGCGTTGTAAATAGCGTTTTAGTTTTGATAACTGTGTTCTACTCATTCTTAGTGATGTATCAGTTCAAGATCTAAATTCTATCCAGGAGACTACTGATTTCGGGTTAGACATGGAACACCGTCCCGAACAGTTAACTGGTCAGACTAGGGTGGTTCCTGTCCGATCGGTTCACTCAAGTCTAGACGAGGTTTCTGTTGTTTGGAACGTATCACATCGTCTCGATCAAAACTACAAAACAAACAAGTGACAAGACGATCAGGCCGACGAGACGGATTGTCGTCCGATTGGACAGCCACCCGATCGGCTTGCACTTGTTCCACTCTTAAACATTTATTCTAATATTTCAGAGTTTTAAACATTGAACGGATTACCGTCCGATCGGATTGCCACCCGATCGAACGACCATCCGATTATGAGATGTTTGGAACTTCGACAGTTAAACAATTTTCAACATGTTCAATGCATGTACAAAGACCAACGGATTGCCAGCCGATCGGATTGCTATCCGATCGAGTGACAAACTGCTGTGAACTTGTTCACACTAAGTGTCCACCAATCGGATCGTCACTCGATCGACCCGCAGTTCGATCGATCGACCTGAAGGGTAGAGATACTTCTCTGTTTTCAAAATGCTACAACGAAAACTTCAAAAGGCAAACCATCATACACAAATACATCCTTCCCAAATGAGGTAGCAATCCAATCGAATGGTCACCCGATCGGATGTCCATCCGAACGGATTGTCACTCGATCGACCGGCCACCGGATCGGATTGCCATCTGATCGGATTACCATCCGATCCATTGACACTTCGCACCATTTTACGCGCTGCTTATCGTTTATGCTATCATTAACTGTTCAGGCTAATCTCTCTCAGCCCTCCCTTCAATCCAAGGCTGTGTTTGTTATTAAACACAATCTGTGAGTATATTCGAACCCTTTTTGCTTTACGCACTTTTGGGTGTTACATACCTTATCTATATTCAAATCACTTCAAGCACACAATGCAAACACTATTTATACGCTGACCGTTATTGCATGCTACGTGTTTTCGATGAATGCTTGTATGTTATGTTAACACAATGATTGTTGCCTGACACCTTAGCAACGATAGTACTATAGTTTGGACTCAGCGCCTATCGTGGACAAGGGTTGTTAAGGGCTTTACTTCACGTGTCCAAGTGGGGATACGTGTTGCGCATTCTACAACTCGCAGTCACGTCTGTGCATATTTCTCTGTCGCTAACCTACTTGCCTTCACTTTATACATGTTACATGTTGGTTACGCGTAAACTATTTCGAACACTATTAAGCTATATCAAACTTGTATGCTCACCTTTACATTTTATGTATTGACCTTTATTTTAACGTATGTGACAGGTGTTTAGGATGCTATCTGCTAGGACGTGGTGTTTTCCTGCTTTTGTGGAATCGAGTAGGATGGCGTCTAGAAACAAAGACAATTTATCTTTATTTAAATATGAGTTGTCGAAATAGAACTACTTGTCTTGATTTTGTCTGTAATAACTATGATACATATTATGTCATGGTATGGGACGTGATGCTTTAAATAATTGGTAATCGTAGTTGTTATGGAAACATCTAGACAATCTGTTTCGCTCAGTGCCATGCCCCGAGGTTTCCGCCTTCGGTTGGGGTGTGATAGATTGGTATCAGAGCCATAAATATAGGGAATTAGGCAAGACTCGACCTAGTCCGGGTCGATGTCTTTGAAACGACCTAGTCTATAGTCTACGTACCTACAGACCGGCTTGTGCGAACCCATTAGGGGTTTCGTACGAGCTTATTACTATTTCTCGATCGCCTCGCACTCACGCCATACTATCACAACTGCCTTTCCTAAGGTAGTCGCACTGCACTATTCTTGAAGATGAATGAGTGATTGGATCGAGATTAGGTGTGAAAACCGCAAACTCTCGATTAAATCACTGGTTCGACCCGATTATTATCTATAAAACACGAGAATTTGCATTGAATCAGGAGCGAAATCCGCACTTTAACGCAGATTTTCTTCTCTATTTTAGCAAAATAGCAACGAAGTTGTTAAGTCAGGGGTGAAACCCGAACCTTGTCGACTTGTTCCTCCTCTATATTAGTTTTTACAAAACTCCCACCAAAGTCTTGACGGACTCCAACGACTTGAAGTCACACTGAAGCTCGAAAGATGCATGCCATTCGCCCAAACTGAGGCGAGAGCATAGTCCCGAAAGCCAAAGTGGGTACCAAAAGTCCTTGTGAATAGTCGAAGCACTTTGGGTAGTCAATGTCTATCAGCCTGAGGCAATCCATGATTCGATTTCAATCTCGCAATCGCTGATTTTATGTGTTTCGATTCTGAGCCAGCTATTGCCGACTCTGATGTTTGTCGATTTTATGTGGAATATTAATGTGTTTTATGTGGTTTTAAATGTTTATTTGTTAGCGTGTTGAGGTACTAGTGGTTTCGATTTACATGCTTTTCGCCCCTCGCTTTGATCGACAGACACAATTCGCACTGCACATCTATCCCAAATCGCTAACAAATCGTTGCTACTTATGGATGATCGCATGCTATGTTGTTTCGCTTATGCTATACTACCCGCTGTATGCTCGCTAATCGCAATCGCTATTCTCGAACGCGCGCGACCTTGAATGATAGGTTTTTGTATTCTGAGTGCTTCTATGTGCTTCTATGTGCTCTATGTGCCTTATGTGCCTATGTGTTTATGTGTTCTATGATTATGTGTTTATGTGATTATACGTGTTCCTGTGCTTTAAATAAGGTAGCTTTTAGTGTTTCGCTAGACTATGCTAGGGTTAATCGAAATAGCGTTTTGAATCCATGGCGCTGTCTATTGCAGACAATGTCGTCCTTTGGATCAATTCACTCACGCGCTGCCCGCCGAAAGCAAACGCATCGCTTCACTGGTTGTTAACCAGATAGCGAAAGTCATTCCGCAGATCGTCAGTGAACTAAACGAAAACGCTAGCAAATCATCTAAAGAGTCTTGAACAGATGCGCCGAAGACTGCTTTTAGTTTCAAGCAGTTCAAAGCTTGTGGTCCAAAAGAGTTTACTGGCAAAGATGGCCCTACGGCTATGTTCCAATGGTTTGACTCCATCGAAGTCACTCTACGCCAGAGTGGATGTCCTGAAAATCTCCGTACTCTGAATGCTACCGGCGTCTTCCAGTCCCGCGCATTAGACTGGTGGACGGCCGAGAGAAACAAACGCAGAAATGACGCAGCTTATGAGCTGACGTGGGATGAGTTGAAGAACATTATGATGGAAGAGTTCTGCCCTCCAAACGAACGCCAAAATCTGGAGGACGAATTCTGGCATATCAAGCAGAAAGATGGAGATAACGCAGCTCTGACTGCTCGCTTCAAGCAGCTCAGTATCATCTGTCCTGACCAAGTGAAGACGCCTGAGATCACAATCAAGAAATACATCCATGCATTGCCGAGTGTGTGGCTGATTTTGTTCAAGCTGCTAAGACAACTACCATCGAGGAGACTTATCTGCTCGCCGTGGAAATCAACGACAAACGTGTCAAGGCTGGTGTCTGGGACAAAGCCTCGAAATCTCTGCATCAAGCTACCACCGCCGCCACCGCTGAAACCGCCACCGCTACTCCGCAATCATCATCCAAGTCCTCTCGTCGTAGAGAAAGAATGCTAAAAAGAACTGTGCTGCTACCAGAGCTGCCCAAGCTGCACCAATTACCTATGCGCCGCCTGCAAAGCGTGCGTATACTGGTCCTCATCCTGCCTGCCCGACATGCACTTATTATCACCCGGTGGATATAGCCTGCAGATATTGTGTGTATTGCAATATGTATGGCCACTTCACCGCCAATTGTCGAACCGGCCCCCGCAACGCCGCAGCTCCAGCTCCCGCTCGACAAGCTCTCCTTACTGCCCCTCAGGGTCAACAATAAGTAGCTCCAGCACCCGCAATCCATGCTAGAGCTTGCTTCACATGTGGCGATCCTAACCATTTCGCCAACATGTGTCCCAACAGGGTGGTTAAACAGGAGCCTCAGCAGCAGCAACCCCAGCAACAGCAGCAACAGCAGCCTCAGCAACAACAGCAGCAGCAGCAGCAACAACAAGCACCACGCGGACGCACCTTCAACATCAATGTCCGCCAAGATCAAGCCGACAACAATGTGGTTAATGGTACGTTCCTTGTGAATGGTATATATGCTTTGTGTTTATTTGATACTGGAGCCGATAATTGTTTTGTGCCGTTGGAATTAGAAAAGCTCCCAAATCGTAAGCGCGCCCATCTACCCTCGTTATTCGATGTCGAAGTGCCACCGGAAGAACCGTCGCCGCTTATTCTGTTCTTCGTGATTGTACTCTCGAACTAAACAATCACATCTTTCCAATCGACCTTATTCCGATGCAGCTCGGAAGTTTTGACATCATAGTAAGCATGGATTGTCTTCGTGAGAATCGTGCTGAAGTTGTGTGTTTCGATAAGATGATTCGCTTATCGCTCGCTAATGGTGATTTATTGTGTGTTTATGGTGAAACTGCTTTGAAGGGTCTCAAGCTCATGTCATGTATCCAAGCTAGCAAGTATCTCCGCAAGGAATACAGAGCTTTCTTGGCCAACATTATAGTAGCGAAAATGGAAAAGAAAGGTAATCCGGGAGTAAACGATGTCCCCGTTGTGTGTGAATTTCCGAATGTATTCCCTGATGATCTTCCTGGTCTTCCTCCGAGTCGTGATATTGACTTTCATATCGACCTCATTCCTGGAGCAAATCCTGTTGCTAAAGCGCCTTATCGTTTCGCTCCTTCTGAAATGCGTGAACTCTCAAGTCAGCTCCAGGAATTGCTTGATAAAGGCTTCATTCGCCCTAGCACCTCTCCGTGGGGCGCACCAGTCCTTTTCGTCAAAAAGAAGGATGGGTCGTTCCGGATGTGCATCGACTACATGGAATTGAACAAGCTGACCATCAAAAATCGTTATCCCCTGCCTCGAATCGATGATTTGTTTGATTAATTGCAAGGTGCTTCGTGTTTCTCAAAAATATATCTACGCTCAGGCTATCACCAACTTCGCATCCAAGAGGAGGATATACCAAAAACCGCTTTCCGCACCCGTTACGGCCACTATGAGTTCGTTGTTATGCCTTTTGGTTTAACCAACGCACCCGCGGTTTTCATGGATCTGATGAATCGCATGTGTAAACCATTTCTCGACCGCTTCGTCATTGTGTTCATCGACGATATCCTGATCTATTCCAAGTCGAAAGCCGAGCACGCGCAGCATCTACGTTTGGTTCTCGAGCTACTCCAAGGGAATCGACTCTATGCCAAGTTCTCCAAGTGTGAATTCTGGCTGGAGGAGGTTCAATTCCTCGGTCACATTGTCAATAGTCAAGGAATCAATGTCGACCCCGCGAAGATCAAAGCTGTTAAGAGTAGGGTTACGCCTAAGAACCCGTCTGAAGTCCGTTCTTTTCTCGGACTAGCGGGCTATTATCGCGGATTTATCGAAGGATTCTCTAAAATCGTTGTGTCGCTTACCTCTCTCACGCACAAAGACAAGCCTTTTGTTTGGGGAACTGAACAAGAGACTGCCTTTCGAACCCTCAAGCACATGCTTTGCAACGCTCCCGTTCTTGCTTTACCCGACAGAAACGATGACTTTATTGTCTATTGTGATGCCTCGAACCTTGGTCTTGGTTGTGTTCTCATGCACCGGGACAAGGTTATCGCTTACGCATCTCGTCAGGTCAAGATCCACGAGAACTATACAACCCATGACCTAGAGCTAGGCGCCGTTATTTTTGCATTAAAGATTTGGTGACACTACCTTTACGGTACAAAGTGTATGGTCTTCACCGATCATAGGAGCCTACAACACATCTTTAACCAGAAAGAACTTAATATGCGTCAACACCGATGGGTGGAACTTCTCAACAATTACGACTGCTAGATTCGTTATCATCCTGGCAAAGCAAATGTCATTGCCGACGCCTCAGCAGACGAAGCTATTTGCATAGCGCTCGTAATATTCCTGCGCAGCATCATCTCGAAACTCTCATCCGCGAAGCCCAACACGCATGCTTTACCGAGCGCACCTTGAAGAATGAAAGAATTCTCAACGATGGAGCCCAACTAGTGAGTAAATCGAATGGGATATTCCATTATCTAGACCAAATCTGGATCCCTAAATGGACCGATTTACGAAAGATCTTGATGGACGAAGCCCATAAGTCTCGATACTCTATTCATCCCGGTGCCGATAAAATGTACCAGGACCTTCGCTACAAGTACTGGTGGCCGGGCATGAAGAAAGATATCGCTCTCTATGTTTTGAGGTGCCTGACTTGCTCGAAAGTCAAGGCCGAGCACCAAAGACCTTCTGGCTTGCTTGTCCAGCCCGAAATTCCCATGTGGAAATGGGAGAGCATAGCCATGGACTTTATCACGAAACACCCGTGTACAACCTCAGGTCACGATAGCATCTGGGTTATCGTCGATCGCTTGACCAAATCTGCTCATTTCCTGCCAATAAGGGAAGACTACAAGGTAGAAAGATTAGCCCAAATCTACACAAACGAAGTTATCTGTCGACACGGTACGCCTCGCGATATCATCTCTGATCGCGATGGTCGGTTTACTTCGGGTTTATTGGAAACGTTTCAATCTGCTCTGGGTACTTCGCTTAATCTAAGTACCGCTTTTCATCCCCAAACCGACGGTCAGACTGAAAGAACGATTCGTACTTTGGAAGACATGTTTCGCTCATGTGTCACAGATTTCGGTGGTAATTAGGACGCATACTTACCCCTAGTCGAATTCTCGTATAACAACAGTTATCATTCCAGCATTCAAATGGCACCGTTTGAGGCTCTAAACGGAAGAAAATGTCGATCGCCAATTGTATGGCACGAGATCGGTCACTCGCAAATAACCGGTCCTGAGCTACTGCAAGAAACGACTGACAAAATCCTCCAAATTCGAGACAACCTGCTGAAAGCTCAGAGTCGTCAGAAAAGTTACGCCGATAGGCGATGCAAGCCCCTTGAATTTGACGTTGGCGATAATGTACTCCTAAAGGTATCACCTTGGAAGGGTGTGGTCAGATTCGACAAGAAAGGAAAGCTCGCGCCTCGATTTGTTGGACCCTTTAAGATTCCGGAAAGGATCGGAAAAGTGGCCTACAGACTCGAACTACCGGAGGAACTTAGCAACGTTCACCCGACTTTCCATGTGTCAAACCTCAGAAAGTGACTTGCTGAGCATGATTTACAAGTTCCTTTAGAGGATCTCCAAATAAACGAAACACTACACTTCGTGGAGAAGCCTGTCGAGATCATGGACCGACAAACCAAGCAGCTCAGGCGCTCACGCATTCCCATTGTGAAGGTTCGCTGGGAAGGCAAGCGAGGCGCAGAGTTCACTTGGGAACTCGAAAGCGACAAGAAGGCGAAGTAACCGCAGTTATTTGTTACAGTTGAAGCCTAATTTCGGGACAAAATTCCCTTAACAGGGGGAGGCTGTAACACCCCGTGTTTCAAAAGTCAAAGTCAAAGTCAAGATTGAAGTCAAAGGAAGAAAAGATTGCTAATTACGATCTGTCACTCCATGCTCAATTCCTGTTTTGACTTCTTTGACTTGTAGATAGTCTATTTATTTTATCGCATTAGTTGTATTATGTGGAGTACTTGTTAATAATCGAGATTTATCGCTATTTATCGCCTGTTTATCGCTTTATCGCTTATCGCAATCGCACTCGCAACCCGAATTATGCGTCCTGGATATTGTTTTATGTGTGTGTGCTAATTATGTGTTACTTGTGCATGATTATTTACATTTATAATGTGGTGATTAATCGAAACGCAATCGAAACTCTATCGCAATCGAATCATAGACGCTAAACGCAAGCTAATTATAGTGATTGTATGTTAGATATAGTAGTTGGGATTAATGGGTAATTCTATTGCATCGCAAAACTCAATGCACAACACGAAACGCCGAAACTCAAATCGTCGGAGCCACTCGATCGAGTGACAGCTCGATCGGACGGCCACCGATCGGGTTGCCACCCGATCGGATTGCCACCCGATCGGACAGCCAACCGATCGGTGACCCACCCTATCCAATGCGCTTTCCTTTTTGGGAAACCCTATAAATACCCCAACTGTCACATCACTTGATGTGACAGCTCCTCTCACTCGACCCAGCCGCTCTCAAGCTTCTTTTTCTCGATTTCTCGTGATTCTTGTAAGTTTTTCAACCTAAATCTTGTACTTCCATGATCTACACACACTCCTTCACCTTTCTATCTTTTGAATCTTAACTTTTAACCGTGAAATCACTAGATTTAAGGTGTTCTAGGATGATGTCATCATGGGGTTCTTATGAACTTCATGTTTTTGCTTCAATCCACCAAGAACAACTTAGATCTGAACGATTTCCACATGAATAAACAAAGATCTTGCATAGATCTGAACATATTCATGGTGAAAGAGGATTGAAGGATGGTTTCTAACTTTCTTTCAACTCTTTTACACTCAATGCACTCAAAACCGATAGAATCGGAGCTCGTTCTGATCTTCTACTCATTCTTAGTGATGTATCGGTTCAAGATCTAATTTCTATCCAGGAGACTACTGATTTCGGGTTAGACATGGAACACCGTCCCGAAAAGTTAACTGGTCAGACTAGGGTGGTTCCTATCCGATGAGTTCACTCAAGTCTGGACGAGGTTTCTGTTGTTTGGCACGTATCACATCGTCTCGATCAAAACTACAAAACAAACAAGTGACAAGATGATCAGGCCGCCGGGACGGAATGCCGTCCGATCGGATTGCCACCCGATCGGCTTGCACTTGTTCCACACTTAAACATATATTCTAATATTTCAGAGTTTTAAACATTGAACGGATTACCGTCCGATCGGATTGCCACCCGATCGAACGACCATCCGATTATGAGATTTTGGAACTTCGACACTTAAACAATTTTCACCATGTTCAATGCATGAACAAAGACCAACGGATTGCCACTGGATCGGATTGCTATCCGATCCAGTGACAAACTGCTGTGAACTTGTTCTCACTAAGTATCCACCAATCGGATCGTCACTCGATTGAACCACTGTTCGATCGATCGACCTGAAGGGTAGTGATACCTCTCTGTTTTCAAAATGCTACAATGAAAACTTCAAAAGGCAAACATCATACACAAACACATCCTTCCCAAACGAGGTAGCAATCCAATCGAATGGTCACCCGATCAGATGACCATCCGAACGGATTGTCACCCGATCGACCGGCCACCCGATCGGATTGCCATCCGATCGGATTACTGTCCGATCCATTGACACTTCGCACCATTTTACGCACCGCTTGTCGTTTATGCTATCGTTAACTGTTCAGGCTAATCTCTCTCAGCGCTCCCTTCAATCCAAGGCTGTGTTTGTTATTAAACACAATCTGTGAGTATACTCGAACCCTTTTTGCTCTACGCACTTTTGGGTGTTACATACGTTATCTATATTCAAATCACTTCAAGCACACAACGCAAACACTATTTATACGCTGACCGTTATTGCATGCTACGTGTTTTCGATGAATGCTTGTATGTTATGTTGACACAGTGATTGTTGCCTGACACCTTAGCAACGATAGTACTATAGTTTGGACTCAGCACCTGTCGTGGACAGGGGTTGTTAAGGGCTTTACGTCACATGTCCCAGTGGGGATACGTGTTGCGCATTCTACAACTTGCAGTCACGTCTGTGCATATTTCTCTGTCGATAACCTACTTGCCTTCACTTTATACATGTTACATGCTTGTTACGCGTAAACTATTTCGAACTCTATTAAGCTATATCAAACTTGTATGCTCACCTTTACATTTTATGTATTGACCTTTATTTTAACGTATGTGACAGGCGTTTAGGCTGCTATCTGCTAGGATATGGTGTTTTCCTGCGTTTGTGGAATCGAGTGGGATGGAGTCTAGAAACAAAGACAATTTATCTTTATTTAAAATCTGAGTTGTTGAAATAGAACTACTTGTCTTGATTTTGTCTGTAATATCTATGCTACTTATTATGTCATGGTATGGGACGTAATGCTTTAAATAATTGGTAATCGTAGTTGTTATGGAAACTTCTGGACAATCTGTTTCGCTCAGTGCCATGCCCCGAGGTTTCCGCCTTCGGTTGGGGTGTGACAAGGGGCTTGCGGCATTTATCGGCGTAACTCTTTTGACGACTCCGAGCTTTCAGGAGATTGTCTCGTATCTGGAGGATTTTGTCACTCGTTTCTTGTATTAACTCAGGACCGGTAATTTGCGCGTCTCCGATCTCGTGCCATACAATAGGCGATCGACGTTTTCTTCCATATAATGCCTCAAAGGGTGCCATTTGAATACTAGTGTGATAACTGTTGTTGTACGAGAATTTGACTAAAGATGATTGATTGTTATTAATTTGTCTTGATCGTAACTCATGCTTGTTTGATCGTATTATATAGATATGTGTATGTGTGGTACGTTAGTATTCACTCAAGATGATTGATAGTAGTTTTGGTGATTCACCGTTTTTAACTTTTGACATTCTATAATATATAATAGTTTAAAGAATACCCACAATGTATAAAATACTTTTCACTCAAATTTCTAACTACTAAATCCAACCAAACCCTAACATACATCGCAATTGTTCGATATTGCTCGGAGTCGAACAAAAATTCTTCTAACACAAATCCTCAAATCTTTCTATATACACAATTAAACTACCATCGATCATAATGATCTTACCCTAAAATGCAAACCCATAAAATAAATCTTCCTTATGTGCGTTTTAAGCCTCGTTTTCTTCAACAACATATCTGAAAACTAATTTGAAGACGTGATAGATAAGGTCGTGGCAGAGGATGTTCTAGGCGACGACGATGTAGTTGTTTGCCTTAACACAACGGTAGGTAATATATTCAACTTCCGCCTTTCGGTTTCCTTAACGATTTCTGTAGCGAAAAACTCCAACTTATCCAGATTAGTTTTGTTACACTTCTTCCCTTGAAACAACACAGATTCAACGTTCTTTTGTCTCAACATTTGTTCGGCCAATTTAAGCATATTCGTTTCTTTTCCCTTGTTAAGATTCCCCGAGTCTACAAAACCTTTGTTACCTTGTATACGACCATAGTTACTAGCTCGTGATTGTCCAAACGCCATTGATATCGCTTGATCAACCTATAAAATCATACAAAATCATAATTAGACATTGAATAGGGTTAAAGTAGTCTTTTTGTTGATTTTCCTATCATTCAATTTTGTAGCTTCTAAATACAATAATAATGGCAATAAACCCCCTACCGACGGTATCGACAATAGTTGTCGTGGTCCCATTATTATTGTTGCAATAATAGTGTCACCTAATTTTTTCTTTTAATAATATATAACTTTTGTCCGCTAAACTTACAATATTTAATTCATTAATAAATGTTTTTACCAATCTACACTTTTATTTGTTTATTATTTTGAGTTTTAACGTCATAAATTTCATGGAATTTTTAGAAATGACGCATTTAATTTACTATTCACATTTTGATAGTTTAATACTTATTATACTTGTATATTATGTACAATGCATATTAATAAAAATTGCTTACCGTATCCGAAACTGTTTCTCCAACGATCTTAAGCAAGGCCGCCCGCGATGGCGTCTGATTCCCAGCAACGCCACACGATGGTTCGCCGTTGCCTAGAGACACGACAAGCAAGTCGTCGACGGTGTTACAAAACGGGAACTCTTGTTTATTGTTGAGGATGTGCGTGATCGCCATAGCGGTCGGGTTATTCATCGCTAGCTCACCGGTAACCGCGGATATCTTCGTTCTGCGGTCCACCGACACCGTCTCAACGGGCCCATTAACCGCGGTGGTGGCAGCGCACACATCACTCATTTTAAAATCACATCCTTCCATTTCCACAGCATCAGCACGAGAAAAAACAAAAGGCGCCCCAGTGGTCAAATCATAACATGGTATCAGAACCGCTTTTACAGTATCTTTCAAGGACAAATCCCCAAAAGTCTTACTAAACACCTTCCCACTTTTCGGCGGATTCCCAAGAATCCGCCGAAAAACCCCTGGTTTACAAAACCGCGACATTTTGCACCCGTTTTCCACCACAAACCGAAGCGCGTCATCCGCAGTAAACAACGGCTCGCCATCTTTCCCTTTGGTAAACAACAAAGCCGCCAACACACCCCCTATACCCGACCCGGTGACCACATCGAAAAAATCCGAAATGCGGGCATCTGGGATTCCGGAACTCCGACGGAGCGACGACTCCAGGTGCACAATTGACATGGCAGCGAGAACTCCATCAGTCGCGCCGCCACCATCAATTGAAAGCACCCTAACTTTTCCGGACACATGTTTGTGGAACTTCATTTCATCAATAGGGACAGAAACCTGGTCTTTTGTAGGGGAAGTAACATTATTATTGTTATTATTATTATCGTACCCAAACAAAAACTTGTTTTCAAGAATGGAGAAGATTTCAGAGGTGAGTTTATCCATGTGGGAGTTGGAATCAATCATTGAAAGTGTTGCCATTAGTGGTTGAATATGAATATGAATATGAGTGATTGAAATTGGAATTGAAGAGATATTGGAGTGAAGAATAAGGGTGGTGATTAGGGGGGTTATATAGAGGGGAGTGGTACGGATATGAAAGTGGTCGTGCGTGTATGTATGTAAGGAAGGGGAAAAGACAAAAGAGTGTCGTTGACGATTAATTAAATTTGTAAAAATAAGGGCGGGTGGAAAACGATTAAATTTGTTGCCGCTGTTGTGTTTTAAATAGTGGACTTTACTTTTTCTTTTGTCATAAAGAAAAAGGGGGATAATGTGTTTTAAGATTAGTTATATATTTATATGTAATATGTAATGTAAAATTGATATGATAATCTTTTTAATTTCTCTCGAGTCAATGTACTAGGAAGCACAAATATTAAACTCATAAAGTCACTAAACACACAAGAAAAGATTATGAAGTTTAAAACTTTCAAGTGAGAGGATATATGTTACTAAATTGAACTCTTTTGGGTTGGTTTATCTGTCAGTTGTATCATGTCAGGTTTATCACTCTATAAATGGAAGCGTTGAAATTAGATAAGTCATTAGGAATTTAAAAGTGGAATTGACATAATTACATTTATTAGAAGTGGGTGGTTGAATGGCTGTGCTGGCCAAAAGTGATATAGTATCGTCAGAATGCCCCAATCGACAAATAATAGGTACTACCACTATAGGTAGAGTTAGCGAGTTGTGTAATAGGAGTCTGTTTCATACGGTTGTCAACGCCTTGACCCTATCTACTCAATTTTTGGGCTAATTCGCTTGCCTTGTAGTACCATAAAACAAGATTCTTGTCAAATCCGAGTTTGTTGCTCCGACCATTACCAAACTAATACCTCTTTCGTGTTTTGTACTTCATATGATAACTTTTCTACATTCACTTTAACTAATTCTTAAGAGAGTTTGTGATCAAATCAGAAGAAAATTATCATGTTTAATATCAATATTATCAAAATCTTGGCTGATCTTCACGTCAACTCTCAACATAACTTCTAGTTACCAATGAGGTGGTGGTCTATTAGCAAAGACAAAGCCTTTAAACACCTTTGGGAGGGGAAGGTCTTGGGTTCAAATCCATATACGACAAGATTTAAAAGAAATTTGCCTTAAAAAAAAAAAGCTTCTAGTTCCACACAAAGATATGTTTGTCATACATTATTAGAACATTTTCCCTTGTATCATTGGTTTTGTAGTATACTATAGTTTTTTTCTTCAAGTTCTTGTCATAATTTGGTTTTCGATTTCTACTTTGTAATGCTGGTTCTTTGTAGGAATTTGTTTTTTTCCCTCTTGCAACGTACTCTTAGGTGCCTGTTTCTTGAAGAATTTGCGAAAATATTTCTCTTGTGAAGTTGCTAATTATCAACTGTGAACACTATGTTTAAATACTCTATACACTTATTAGACTTTTTTTTAGTTTTGGGTTTGTCTCTATTGACTTAGTAAAGATTTGATTTGACGTTTTAATTTAGACCCAACATGTGCAAATTGTTTACTAAATTGTTTCTTAGTGATTTGTAACTTCTAGTGAATTAATTGTATTTGCTAAATTCGATTCGACATGTCAAATTGTCTCCTTTCCCAAAAAAAAAAAAACAATTCTAATGCTTTCTAATTTCTGGTGAATTGATTTGGCGTTTAATTTGAATCCAACTTATGTAGATTGTTTCTTGTTTTATGATTCATCGGATGACTTTAGGAGTTTCTTCAAATAAAAAAATCAATTTATTTTCATGTTAAGTATTATATTGCAAGCTACGGCTACACGTTTATACATGAGGAGTTCTCCCTTTTCCGCTCTCTCATGAACTTACAGCATGGTGTTGCCCGCCACCCACCCCACACCTCCCACAGCTTCCTTCCCCACATCATATCCCCAAATCCTTCTTTCTCTTTTGCATGACTAGCTAGACGACTGTGCTCTTCACACCATGATATTGCGGGACAAGGGGCGTCACGCCAACAAGTTGTTCATGTGATCTCATGTGGCCACGTAGGCACCTCGCACCTATCTTCCGAATGTATAACACATGACCTAATATTAAAGTGATGTCTTATTGAAAAATACTGGATCACTATATCAAAAATCTTTAATAAGTATCTTGGATTAAAAAAAATGATTTGAAAAAGCATAACACGTCAGTCACATTTTAGATGTAATTAACCCAATTAAAACATGTGTGAAATTTGATTTGTTATAATAGAGGGTGGAAAGAAAGAAAGGAATATAACATTATAGCCCCACCAAACGTGTAGAGTTGAATCGGTGGTATTTGACCAAAGTCAGAACTTGGTTACCCGGTAGCTTCCACTCGTATCACCGACGAAATCTGGGTTCCAAATTTCATTGTCGGAAGGACCCAGAAACATTAAAATCTTCACCAACTACAAAAAAGAGGATATGTCCTATTCTATTGGATTTTCTCTTTAACAGTAACTAAATCAATTTGCTTTTTCTTATCAACATCAAAATTGGTTTTTTTAATTTACCTTTATGAACATGCAACCAAAAGTGTTACCATATTAAATAAAACAATATTAATGCATACTGTACAAAATAATATTATCATAATATAGTATGTTAAATACATACAACATAGGAAATTAATAGATCTTTTACTATGACCACATGATGAACATCGTTATCTTTTTTTTTGAACGGCAAACAAATCAATCCGAGCACTCTCAGGGCACCTACTGGACAAACGGAGTACTCTGAGAGTAACCCGAGTCGTCCACCACCAATTCCGAGGAAAACCCGGTAACCCAACCGCCCGTAGCCACGACGGTAAAAACAAAACAAGTTTCACATCTATTTGTGTTTTCACCACTTTCCTAATGGGCCTGGTTCAGAACAAAATCTGTGAGCCGTTTTATAATGCGGGATGAAATGACTGACGTTCGATGCGTCGGGCCTCTAAGGACGACCCCTTGACATTTATCTCTTAGTTCTCCGAAAACAAAACAAGTTTCAAAGTGTAAGGATGCCAATAAGTCATGTTATGAGTGAGACTAACTCAAAGGAAAATGCTTACTAAACATTTTGAGTCCTTACTTGTAAACTCTTTAAATATTTGTACACCCTACTTACAATGTTTTACTAAGTTATATTTCAAACACACATTTTTAAGCATCCATCTAGTCAGCTTAAATCAATTTTAGACACATCTTAGCTCGCTATGACCAGGGTTCAAATCCCGACATATGATAGATTAGGATTAATTTGTTGTATGGATTATTGTAACATTCGCCGTTTAAAAAAATTACTTATTAATATTTTATGTACATACACATATAAGTATAATAGAACCAAAAGGCTAGGTCAAAAAAACGAGCAATCAATTTCTCTAGTTTTAAAGTTTCTTCACCCACCTTTGGAATACAACTTTTTTTTCGAAATTATTTATTTCAAGTTATATTTCATTAAGTATATTGAATTAATTAACTTTGAGCACATTTTAGCTTGTTGTGAACCTCAAATTATATGAAATTATTTATACTCATATTATAGGAAATACGATTTTAGATTTAATATCGGTTTGAATATTTCATTTTCAACATAGATATCTAAAAATAACAAAACCACAAATAAAGGCGCAATCAGTTTATTAATTTAGTTTAAGTATAAGGGTGGGCAGTATGATTATCGGGGACTAGGGTGATTGAGTGGAGTCACCGATAGTTGACCATACCGTGGTGATTGAGTTAGGGTGTTTGAGTAGGAGAGAGGGT
This sequence comes from Helianthus annuus, assembly GCF_002127325.2. Classification (NCBI taxonomy): domain Eukaryota; kingdom Viridiplantae; phylum Streptophyta; class Magnoliopsida; order Asterales; family Asteraceae; genus Helianthus; species Helianthus annuus. The sequence goes on from NC_035446.2 coordinate 104,408,734, forward strand.
GAGAAATCGGTGTATACTCACCGAAGTTGGAGAAGAACAAAGGGAGGAGAGAGAGAGAGAGAGAGAGAGAGAGGAGAGAAGAACCAATCAAAGTAGGAGAGAGGAGAGAGAAATCGGGTGTTTGAGTGAGTGTTTAACCATACCTAGTGTTTGAGTAGAAAATGGGGAGTGAAGGGGGGAGTTAACATCAGCCCACATCCTCTACACCTCTCCGGCTATAAATAGAGAACTTGGTTCACAGGTTAATTCATTCTATTCCCTCTACTCTCACTCTTAATACTTAATTATCCCCTCAAAGCAGTCGCTTATTCTCACGTCGGAGTCTGGTTAAGGGGGAAACCCCCATATTCCCCTCTTAACGAGCTAACGGTGTTCTGTTTTGCAGGATTAGCCGATCATTAAGGAGCTCAGAAACAAAGAAGATTAACCCTTATGGTAGAAACATAAACCAAACTGATTAACCCTAAAATTAGTTACGTGTTTCTTCATTGGCGCCCACCGGTTTTTTGCAAATCACTCTCATCTTCTTTTTCTGAGTTGTCTTAACTTGTTTTTCCTTCGATCATGGTTGATCAAGGAATCGTTCCTGATTTTGGCTTTGGAACAAACTCTAATGCAGTGTTGGGGGAGGACAATCAAAACGTCCAAGTCCAACATGTAGAAGAAATCGGTGAAATCGAAGTAACCAACACCGGGGGACCCCGCGCGAGCATCACTCGGATCATCCAGACGGTAACCCCGGGAAACATTGTGCTGGACCCTCAAATCCAGCTCCACCTCAGAACATTTCGGCGCTATTAGGGCTACCTAAAGGCGAAACTCCAGCCTCTTGGTACGCCAAACAAATTGCAACCATCAATGTCGCGTATCACTCTTTGAGTGCACAACAAGCAGTCTTACAAGCAGAGCCATCTTTGGTTACACCCACTGGTCCGAGTCAGGGGGCGCGCCAGATACCACCGCAGCAAATCCTACAGGGAAGAATGACCAGGCCTCCACCCCTACGAAGACCAAGCGTGCACGACACACGCGATACACGGGGAGAGACAAAAAGCTATTATGACTACCCGTCAAACGTCCAAAGAGGACCAGTTCACACCAGACTTGGAGCGCGCAACTTGAACAACGAATGGGACGACATAGACCCAAACGACCCAACATGGCAAGATGACGAAGGTTCCTCAGTTTTAAATCGCTTGCAGAGGAATCATGAGTATTACAAGCCAAGACAGCGCATCACATACAACGAAGAAGCAGAACGAGACTTCAGCCTCTCCTACAGGCCGGCTGAAGCTGTGACACCCCAGGAAAACCAGTAAACGATACAACTTACCTAGCTTCCTCAGTAACCGCATGCTAAATTTCGGGACGAAATTTCTTTCAAGTTGGGGATAATGTGACAACTCGAGTTTCCGAGATTCCACTTTCGCATTTATTGCACGTTCATTGTTGTTTGGTTGTTTATTTGCACAATTAGTTTACGATGAAACTGTATACGTTGGATACAATAAAGTGTATTGTAATTGTGCATGGTTATGTGTTACTTGTGAATGATTTGACAAATACTTAAATGTGGTGGTGAAACTGTAAATTGTATATCTTGTGTATGAAATATGGGATAGATAATTCTTTAGGGTGCTTTGTGCGAATAGTGAAACTTAAATCATTCTTAACCCTAATTCCTTTCACTAATCACCACCCAAGAAACTAATCACGTACTTTGATATTCACTAATTCTCTGGCAATCATCATCATCATCATTGGCACAAGTTCTTCATCACTCTTGATTCCACACTTTCTCTAGAATCAATCTAAGGTAATTGTTTATTGATTGCTTGATTATTATCAATTCTTGATTCTTGTGATTCTTGTTAAAACCCTAGTTCTTCGTATGATATTCTCTGTGATTATTGATTGGATTCCGATTATGGTGATAATGATGTTGAATAGTCGTTTAATCGATTGCCCGATGATTAAAATACATGATTGATTTGATAATTGGATTGCTGCTAGTCAGATGCAATGTAATTAGGGTTTCTTAGTCGTGATAACATGAAAACGTAACTGATACAATCGCAATGAAATGGAATGTTCGTATGTATGATTGATTGTTGTCTGAGTTTTAGAATGTTATACAAGGTCCGAAGTTTGTATAAATGTTTGTCAGAGTTTTATGCTATCTTCACTTATCCGACTTTTATATATATAAAACTAGTCCGACCTTTAACAATGCAACATAGCCCGACTTTTAGTGTTTCATCATAAGGTCCGACTTCTTGTGGTGTAGACTGGTCCGAGTTTTACCTTGTGGAGGTAGGGTCCGACTTTTAAACCCTAGCCAGGTCCGAGCTTCTTAAATGATGAGGGTGTCCGAGTTTCTTAAGGGGGAGACCCCTTTGTCCGATCTTGTGAAGTGAAACACCCCCTATGTCCGAGTTTCAGGCATCAAGCCCCCCCCCCCACCCCACACATGGTCCGAGTTTTAAGTAGGGACCCACTGTCCGACTTTTTGAACAGGGAAACCCCCCACTACTTGTCCGAGGTTCTGTTAAAGGATTTGAGAGGTCTGACCTTTGTGACCTTGTCCGAGTTTTTGAAGGGGAAGCCCCATGTTCTCTTGTCCGAGTTTTAGGCCACAAGCACAAGGCTTTATCCGAGTTTTGGGCTACAAACACAAAGCCTTGGTCCGACCTTTTAGCTTATGTGCACCATGTCCGACTTTCATGCTTATGCTTGTTGTCCGAGCTTTAATTGTAACTCATGATCCGAGCTTTGTTGATTTAGAATCCGACTTTTCTATTATTGCCTAGTCCGAACTTTTGGTGGATGATCTCTTGGTCCGAGTCTTATGTATGAACATACGATCTGAGTTTTTGTTCTCTGATAAGTGATTAACCTAGTAAGTGTTAACTGTGTTATATTCGTCAGATATGTAAAGCATGTAACTGTTGTTTAGCCTGATAACCCGTAAAGTGTGTTATTGATTAAGTACGTTAGAATTGACCAAGAACTCTGTCATATGATGCATAATTTGATGAACGTGAAATATAACTGTTAAGTGTTGCATGACGATGATTGCTTGAAGACATTTCGTGACATATATTGCATGCGAATCCTTGCGAGCTTAACTGATTGTGTGTACATGCATACTATAGGACGTGATTGATTATTCGTGAGCACATAGTTTAACATACCGAGCAAACCAAGGTGAGTTCACACAGCCAAGGCATGGGGTTCCTAGGGTGGGAATGGGATTTGATTATTTACTTGTACTTACCTAGATAATGGAAATTAGTGATATGATCCTCGGGTGAGGAAGGTTATTGATAAGATACTACTAGACTAGTGATACTAATAGAACTGATCTTCGCATACACGCCGTGGTTGGCTGCGATAATATGACTAATCTTCGCACACATGCCTAGGAAGGCTGCGAACTATACACAAAAACTTCGCACAGGTGCCGCGGGGCCGCGATACAAATATACTTAGTCTAGAATACTTGGAAACTTTCCCTAATCTTCGCATACATGCCTAGAGGGCTGCGATACGAACTAAATACAATACATGACTTAATGAACGAACACAAGGCTCACAATACGGATACCATAACTAAACAATAAACATTTCACTTGGGAAACCCCCACCATCTATGGATATGTTTGGGAAACAGGGTAAACTGGTTAATCATGTTTTCAATTATGGGAAACCCCCACGGCAAGTAAGCCAACTAAAGACAAATTATGTTTTCGTAAAATTGATGTGTGTAAAATGCAACATATAAATTACATCAAATAAGGTATAAAACTAACCCCTTTTAAGTACTAATGTTGGAAAAAGAGTGCTTTTGTCTTCCTTTTGTATTTTCAGGATGAAATGAGCTCAAATTCACAAAAGAAGCAAAAAGACAGCTAATTCTAACATAAATACAAGAAAAGGAATAAAAGTAGACTGCCCGAACCCTCAACGGCATCCTCCCAAGCGAAGAAGAGAAAACAGAAGCCTGGACACGCCCCGTGCTCAGCCAGCACGGGGCCGCGCCCAAGAAGCAGCAGAAAAGACAAACCTGTAGAAGCTTCTATTGCCCACCACGGGGCCTTGTCCAGTGAGCACGGGGGCGTGGCGAAAGTACAGCAGGCGCATTAATTGTAATTGCGAATTACAATTAATGAAGAGAGAGAGTGTCAGACGGGCATGGGGGCGTGTCCAGCGGACACGGGGCCGTGCCCAGCCTTTTGTTCAGCCTATAAATAGGAGTGCTTGGTTTCATTCCAACTCATCCCTTGGCACACCACCTCTCTCACACTTCATCCACCACCCACCACCACCATAACAACATCATCCACCAGCATCATCCATTGTCCATCGTAGAGTGTGTGAGTCGTCTCGGGATCCAAGATTGATAGTAAGAGTTCTTGACAATCAAGGCCATGTTTGCCTAAGTCTCTTACATCACTTGGTGAAGACAAGTGTTTAGTATAATACTTTTTATTTTTAATCTTTTGCACTTTTTATTTGGTTTTGTATTAATGACTTTAATAACTAGTTGCTTATGTTGAAGGTGATCTTTCCTTATCGTTTGTCCGTGGTGTCTTGGCATTATTTTACTGTCTATATAAAATAAAAGATTTTCACCATTCATATCTCCACGGTCTATATGGAGGTATGTTGGCTACCTGGTCGGGGGTTAAGGGAACGGTTTGGTAAGGGTCTTGCCCTTGTTCAGCGTTTAGAGGTCCTGCAAGGGACCTGGGTCAAATTTAGTAGGATCTCCTTCAATGCCATAGGTATTGGATGGCGGGGATCCAAACTCTTTGACCCCCTCGTAAGTTAACTACTATTAATACTATAACCCGGCTATTTAGGACTGTATCCCTGCTGACTCAGACTACTTAGCCGAGGGTAACGTCACCGCCAAAAGCGGGGCCCACCACAATTTGCATTAATAACTTAATTCATTATCTTCCAATAATCCAACCCTTTAGGATTGTATCCTTGCTGACTCAAACTACTGGGTTGAGGGTAACGTCGCCTTCAAAAGAGGGGCCTACTACAATAACTAAGATAATCTCTTAAACAAGTGCAAAAGTGCGAAAATAATCAAAGGTTATACTAATACACGAGTCGGATCCAAGTGATTCATCTTGTCTATATGTTTTTATTTTACTTTTATTTTTCAGCATTTAGTTAGTTTTTATTTTCTTAGTTTAAAAACATTTTTCTAACTTTTTGATTTGATTAGACGTTGAGGATAAACCGGTACTAAAAGCTCTTGTGTCCTTGGACGACCTCGGTATCTTACCAACACTATACTACGTCCACGATGGGTGCACTTGCCCATATGTGTGTTTAGTGTTAGTGAATATCGTGTTTTATAAATTTAAAACTTGGCTAAAGGTGTAAAAAAGGGCTTAATTATATATCTAAATTATATACACACCGACACACATCAAGTTTTTGGCGCCGTTGCCGGGGACACAAGGATTTTAAGAAAGTTAGGAATCAACGGCCTAATCATACTTTTATTTTTCTTTTTTATTTTTTAGGATTTTCTTAGTTTTTCAGCTTCTGCAGAGCTCAGCACGGGCCGTGCCTGGTCGGACACGGCCCGTGCCCAGCATCGTTACTGGCAGTTTTTAGTTTTCCAAGTTACAGAAGGCTGACCACGGGGCCGTGTCGGTGCAACACGGGGCCGTGTCCAACTTCCAGTAACTAGGATCTGGAAAACAATCACTGTAACTCCGACCACGGGCCGTGTTCGCTGAACACGGGGCCGTGGTGAACCTTCTGACCAGCATTCTTTTCTATTTTTATTGCAGGACTTGGAACCCGACACCAGTCTTACATAGTGTATGAGCTCCAGTTCTAATAAGGACATAAAAGAAGCTCTAGAAGAACCCGAACGCTTTCTCAGAAAAAGATTAAAAACTAAAAACCAAGAGAAGTTTTCGGGTGATTCACCTCCAATGGCGGACCAACGTACCCTCATGGATTATCTACGACCCACCGTAGGTAACTTAGGCGCCGCTATCAATGCTCCGAATGTTGAAGCTAATAACTTCGAACTTCGGCCGCATTTGATACAAATGCTCCAAAACTCCGCAACCTTCCATGGGCTTGCGGACGAGGATCCTCATCTACATATTACTAATTTCTTAGAAATATGTGATACCTTTCGGATCAACGGAGCATCAAATGACGCCATCCGCCTCCGAATGTTTCCTTTCTCACTAAAAGACCGAGCAAATGCTTGGCTCAACGCCCTCCCAGCTGGATCGGTAAACACCTGGGATGAACTAGCCCAAAAATTTCTATATAAGTATTTCCCTCCCGCTAAAACGGCTAAATTAATGACTGAAATTAATACATGTTCACAAGAGGACGGGGAATCCTTATATGAAACTTGGGAAAGGTTCAAGGAGTTATTACGCAAGTGTCCACATCACGGCCTTGCGATATGGCAACAAGTATCCACTTTCTATAATGGATTGTTGCCACATACAAGGCAGACACTTGATTCTAGCTCCGGGGGACTTTTAGGTAATCGACGCCCGCATGAAATATATAACCAAATTGAGGAAATTGCTCAAACCAATTTTTCAATGGCACACCCCCCGAGGCAATAAATCTATTGCCCCGGGCGCCCATAAGGTCGATGAAAGCACTTCTTTACAAGCCCAAATCGAGGCCCTTTCTTCAAAAATAAAAAAATTGGAAATGACAAAAACAGTCTCGGTTATGGCTTGTGAAGGGTGTGGTGGGTCACATGAAAATTGGAGTTGTATGAAAGAAACGGACGATCAACAAGAATTGGTAAACTACATTGATAATAGACCTAGGCCGTCGGGTCCTCCAACGGGAACTTACAACCAAGGATGGCGAAACCACCCAAACCTTGGTTGGAGAGAACCCGGCAATAGTAGTAACCAACAAACCCAACGAACAAACTTTCAACAACCAAGAAATGAGTCACAAAATTTCACTCAACAACAAAGTGGACGAGAAAGGCTTGAAGATACTGTATCTCGCCTCATCTCCGACACTGAAAAGAAAAACTCGGAAAGATTTCTACAATTAGAATCAAATTTTAGAAATCAACAAGCTAGTATTAAAAAGATAGAAAAACAATTAAATCAAATAGCTCAAAATTTTGCCGAGAGACCGCAAGGCGCATTACCTAGCAATACCGAAACAAACCCAAAAGCGCAAGTTCACCTCATCACGCTACGAAACCGCACCGTAGGGCCTGCAGAAGCGCTGCCGCCAACAGAAGAAACGGCACCCACACCTCTGCAGGAAAAGAACTCCCCTCCGTCACCAGAGCCTACCAAAGCTCCTCGAGTTCCGTACCCCGGTAGGTTAATTCGTCAGAAGACCAATGAGCAATTCGCGAAGTTCGAAAGTCTATTAAAGCAATTGCATGTCAATATTCCTTTTATTGAGGTCCTAACCCAAATTCCCAAATACTCTAAGTTCATGAGGGACTTCCTCACTCATAAAAAGAAAATTGAAAATTTGCAATTAGTCAATTTAGGCGAAGAATGCTCTGCCCTCATAAACTTCCCCAAAAGAAAATCGATCCCGGAAGCTTCACGATTCCCTGCTCAATAGGGGAGTCCCCCGTTCGTAATGCCCTAGCCGACCTTGGGGCTAGCATTAACCTCATGCCCTCATCAATGTTTAAAAGACTCGGCCTGGGAACCACGAGTCCTACAAAAATGAGCATACAACTCGCTGATCGATCCGTCAAATTCCCACAAGGTGTCATTGAAAATGTCTTGGTAAAGGTAAGCAGATTCGTCTATCCAGCCGACTTTGTCATACTCGATATGGAGGAAGACACCGAGGTCCCCCTCATACTAGGGAGACCATTTCTTGCCACCGCACAAGCGGTGGTAGATATGAATGACGGAACACTCACCTTGAGGTCTGGGGATGATGAAGTAATATTCGGAGTTGGGAAGAGAATAGAGGACGACGACCCGGTCAACTACATGAAGGTTATTGATTCGAGCTTGGATGCTGCTCTCCGACGGTGTAACATGGGACGCCAAGCATCCCACTCAGAAAATATATAACCTCACATTGGGTCTAGCCAAGGACCCTTATAAACGTGGCGCACCACGGAGGCATTCCGCGGAACTATCCTTAGTTTAGTTTAATCTTTTAGTTTTAATTTTCAGGAATAAAACACACTCGTGGTGATAATGGATGAAAAGGGAACGAGAAAAATGGCCCCATGCACAAAGAACAAAGCAACCCGACACAAATCTCCATTACAGAAGGCTCAACACGAGCCGTGCTCAACCAACACGGCCCCGTGCTGAACGACCTGCAGAAAAACGCCCAGTTCAGGTAACTGGACACGGGCCGTGTTCACCAGACACGCCCCCGTTTCCAGGCTTCTGTCTCATTTCTTTAATTTCTGTTACTGGCACCTGAACACGGGGCCGTGTCCGGTCCCCACGGGGCCGTGTCCAGACTGCCAGTAACATAAATCTTTGCTTTTTAACACTACATTACACATCCAATCAACCTAAAAATTTATTTTTGGGACGCATTGAGGACAATGTGTAATTTAAGTGTGGGGGGGGGGGAAGCTAACACTTTGAAATTTTGCAAGTCCTAACAACAAGCCTTACACAAAACTCTATTGGAACCGCTAAACACCCCAAATTTTTTCAAAAATTTTTCATTTTTTCTTTTTACTTGTCTGAAGTTTAAGTTAGGAATCCCAAGATTAATAAGGTTATATTTTTATAAAATTTACAACCGAGAGCGTCGTGATAACAAGAACCAACATAAGAAAATTATGAAACGGCATATCAAGTCTAGTTAAAATTTGATTATATATACTTGATCACATTAAAAACCCATTCCCACAAAAGTGAGTTTTGAGCCTTTATAGAGCATACAAATTTACATCTTTAGACTAAATACTCATTTTTCGTTTCTTGTGTGAATAAGCCGCTTGGTTCTTACAACTCTAGAACTTGGCACGACGATTCATTCCCGGTCCTTACCAACTTAAACCCAAGTAAGTAAATGATAGAGGCATTAGGACTAACCATTTATCTTTCTACACCATTATTTTTCAATTTTTTTTACCACCTACCCAAAATCCCCCTAGTTAACCCCTTTGAGCCTAAACCTTTCGTTTCTTTACCCTAAACCCTTTTTACCCACCAAAAACCCTTTTTATTTTTCACCCTTTATTTTAGTAACAAGCTCGGTTTTTCGCAAGCTCGTTCTTTTATGTGACTAAAAAAAATGATGATGAAGTTAAAAAAACAAACAAAGCTATACAAACAAAAGCTTGTTTGGAGAAATACTTCAAAATAAAAAGTCACTAAAAACAAAATGTGTTACGAAAACCGACGCTTTTTACGCTTTTCGCCCTTTTACTAACCACTAACCCAACCACCCACCTTTAGCCCAAGCCTAACTCTTCACCTAAAAAGTCCTCTTGATATTTACAAAGGTATAAAGTTAAAAAAGGAGGAGGATTGATTGCTTGGCAAGCCTATGGAAGGCGTAAGTTCCATGCCGCTCTCGAGTGATTCACAAAAAAAAAAAAAAAAAAAAAAAATACACCTTCGGCCGAGTGTTGTGTGATTTCTCCCGTGAGGTATGTGAACTTGTATATAAATGAAATTTTAAAAAAGGCATGTTATGCCCAAATAAGTAATTTATCCTATGAAACGTTCTAAATAAATCATAACGAATAGGATTGTAAATAAATAAAAATAAAACCCAAAAAGATCTTGGATTCCCGACACTCTATGACAAGCCAAAAACCTTCTCTTCTACCCATTCCATTTGGGAGTGTAAGCCACATTTAAAGAGTTTTGCTTGAGGACAAGCAAAAGTTCAAGTGTGGGGGTATTTGATGTGTGTAAAATGCAACATATAAATTACATCAAATAAGGTATAAAACTAACCCTTTTTAAGTACTAATGTTGGAAAAAGAGTGTTTTTGTCTTCCTTTTGTATTTTCAGGATGAAATGAGCTCAAATTCACAAAAGAAGCAAAAAGACAGTTAATTCTAACATAAATACAAGAAAAGGAATAAAAGTAGACTGCCCGAACCCTCAACGGCATCCTCCCAAGCGAAGAAGAGAAAATAGAAGCCTGAACACGCCCCGTGCTCAGCCAGCACGGGGCTGTGCCCAAGAAGCAGCAGAAAAGACAAACCTGTAGAAGCTTCTATTGCCCACCACGGGGCCGTGTCCAGTGAGCACGGGGGCGTGGCGAAAGTACAGCAGGCGCATTAATTGTAATTGCGAATTACAATTAATGAAGAGAGAGAGTGTCAGACGGGCACGGGGGCGTGTCCAGCGGACACGGGGCCGTGCCCAGCCTTCTGTTCAGCCTATAAATAGGAGTGCTTGGTTTCATTCCAACTCATCCCTTGGCACACCACCTCTCTCACACTTCATCCACCACCCACCACCACCATAACACCATCATCCACCACCATCATCCATTGTCCATCGTAGAGTGTGTGAGTCGTCTCGGGATCCAAGATTGATAGTAAGAGTTCTTGACAATCAAGGCCATGTTTGCCTAAGTCTCTTACATCACTTGGTGAAGACAAGTGTTTAGTATAATACTTTTTATTTTTAATCTTTTGCACTTTTTATTTGGTTTTGTATTAATGACTTTAATAACTAGTTGCTTATGTTGAAGGTGATCTTTCCTTATCGTTTGTCCATGGTGTCTTGGCATTATTTTACTGTCTATATAAAATAAAAGATTTTCACCATTCATATCTCCACGGTCTATATGGAGGTATGTTGGCTACCTGGTCGGGGGTTAAGGGAACGGTTTGGTAAGGGTCTTGCCCTTGTTCAGCGTTTAGAGGTCTTGCAAGGGACCTGGGTCAAATTTAGTAGGATCTCCTACAATGCCCATAGGTATTGGATGGTGGGGATCCAAACTCTTTGACCCCCTCGTAAGTTAACTACTATTAATACTATAACCCGGCTATTTAGGACTGTATCCCTGCTGACTCAGACTACTTAGCCGAGGGTAACGTCACCGCCAAAAGCGGGGCCCACCACAATTTGCATTAATAACTTAATTCATTATCTTCCAATAATCCAACCCTTTAGGATTGTATCCTTGCTGAATCAAACTACTGGGTTGAGGGTAACGTCGCCTTCAAAAGAGGGGCCTACTACAATAACTAAGATAATCTCTTAAACAAGTGCAAAAGTGCGAAAATAATCAAAGGTTATACTAATACACGAGTCGGATCCAAGTGATTCATCTTGTCTATCTGTTTTTATTTTACTTTTATTTTTCAGCATTTAGTTAGTTTTTATTTTCTTAGTTTAAAAACATTTTTCTAACTTTTTGATTTGATTAGACGTTGAGGATAAACCGGTACTAAAAGCTCTTGTGTCCTTGGACGACCTCAGTATCTTACCAACACTATACTACGTCCACGATGGGTGCACTTGCCCATATGTGTGTTTAGTGTTAGTGAATATCGTGTTTTATAAATTTAAAACTTGGCTAAAGGTGTAAAAAAGGGCTTAATTGTATATCTAAATTATATACACTCCGACACACATTAAAAACACTTAAAACGAACATCTAACTGTGAACTCGCTCAACATTGTTGTTGACTCTCTATTACATGCCTTGCAGGCTTATAGGTGCATATCCAAGGAACTTGCTGTCTGGGAAGCTGGAGTGGTCATGGGTCGAGACACATGGAAACGCAACGCAAGAACTAAGAACTTACATGTGGTCTTATAAACACTCATTGATTTAAATATGCTTCCGCTGTAAACTGTGAAACATTGTAATATTGTAACACTTGTTGTTTATAAATGAAAGTATTATTCACCTATTCTTATGAGTTCAATGTGATTGATGGTTAAGATCCTGGTCAGTCACGTCTCCAAGCGGTGGTACTCCGCATGTGGATTTTGGGGGTGTGACAGATTGGTATCAGAGCCATTAGTTATAGTGAACTTGGTTCTAAAAAGGGGAAACTGTTTTTGTAAAACCAGACTATAACAGGACAGATTCTGAAAATGGGAATACGACCATGACACTCAGCTCCAGATTGCAAGGTTCGTCTTTCTTATACTCATTGTACTACATAACTAGTGAACACCTACATACGATATTGCATGGATTGCACGTTTAGCACACCGATAGGAATTCATGAACACTTTCACGTAATAAGTGACCGATAGGGTGGTCTTTCCCTAAACCTTCATAACCTACGCTATGTGATACTCTTTGATTCCTACTTGAGTGTGGGGAGCCATTTGACATGAGTTAAGAGGAGCTGAGATGAACATGCAAATCACAATATTATTGTGGGTGCACACATAATAATAATGTGGGGTGCATGTGAGTCCCAGTAAGGCTTAACAAGTGGAAAAGGGGTTATGTCCTGTTATTTGATCAATATGAAACATAGCCAACCTATAGGGGCCATAGCAGTAATTGTCTCCCTACTCAAACTTAAACGTGAACTTCTCCATTATCGTTGGATTCTTTCGAAACTCGATGCTGTCGAGTGTTACCTGAACACCCATTAGAACATCTAGCGAACCGTGTAGAATGTTAGGTGCTTATACGAACATCCCTGAGTTGGATGTCCTCGTGTCGAATGATTGAACGAAATTTACCCTACTCCTCCTCGTTTTCTGAAACTCATGGATTGACGTCTCCGAATCCCGAAGTGTGATCACTTCCGCAACACTTTCGTATCAGATAGCGAACCACTTGAACCACTCGTAACGACGACAGACAGGAGGATGAGCGTAGCACCTTACCGACCTATGTATGGGTTAAGTTAAAACATCATCAACCCAAGGAACAATGACAGATTTGGGAGCTCTAGTAGCAGTAGCAACAACACTGGATGTGGTACTCGCGATGGGTAATTAGGATTGGTATGGACAACACCAATATTGTAACAACATAGTGGTCTTCGTGCTCTTAGTAATAATTCACTTAGTCACTGTTCGGCTCAACTTTAGTACATCTCGAAACCGAACCTGCTATGGAAACAACAGATGGCGAGCCTATTGAAACCTCATATGGGTGTAGGAATGCAAACTCGACCTTGTGGGACAAGTGATCAGCGTCGACCATCCTTCTGCTACCCTTGATAGATTTGACGCAGTAGCCATGTGGACTGGCTACCCAGATATTGTATGCATACACTCAGTGAGGAGAAAACCTTGTACGAGAAATGTTATCTCTTGCAACGTGTCAGAGTGGAACAACGGTTAACTTCATTTCAGCAAGAAGGGCCAGGAGTGTCTACGGAAGAATTACCCTGCAATGTTAACCCTCAACACGGATGTCAAGACTAAGTAAAGGAGGATCGAGGATTCCTTAATTATTCGTGACTTCTCCCTAAGTGTTACCAGAAGAACTGTCAGGTTTATCTACACATTGTCAAGTGGGATGTCAGACCCGTATCATGCTAGAAGTAGCCTTTGTTATTAGTACATCTTATTACCTTACACCAGGAAGGTCGCAGGAACTGCCTAAGCGGCTTCAGGAATTAATGGACTCGAGTTTTGTTGGATCTAGTTTTCGCTTTAAGGAGCCCCCGTTATACCCGTGAAGAGAAGCTTTTCCGCACATGTTATGATTATCGAGAACTCAACAAAGTGACGGTGAAGAACCGCTATCCTCCTCCACGAATTGATGATTTATTCGACCAGTTACAAGGGTCGAGCTACTACTCCAAGATAGACCTGAGGTCAGGAGTACCACCAGCTGAGAGTCCGGGATGAGGACGTCTCCAAAACAGCATTCAGAACTCGCTACGGCCACTACGAGTTTCTAGTTATGCCATTCGGACTAGCGAACGCACCGGCAGTCTTCATAGATCTTACGAACAGAGTGTGCAAGCCTTATTCAGACAAGTTTGTGATTGTCTTCATCGACGACATTCTGATCTACTCCAAGAGTCAGTAGGAACACGAGCAGCACTTACGCCTTATCTTGGAACTTCTTCGAAAGGAGCAACTGTACGCCAAGTTTTCAAAATGCGACTTCTGGCTTCGTGAAGTCCACTTTCTAGGCCATGTGGTGAACAAGGATGGGATTCATGTCGATCCATCCAAGGTAGATTCGATCAGGAACTGGCCTGCACCGCGTACACCAACGGAAATACGCCAATTCTTGGGTTTGGCGGGGTATTACAGACGATTTATTAAAGACTTCACAAAGATCGCACAGCCGCTTACGATGCTGACACAGAAAGGTGTTACCTATCGTTGGGGTAATACACAAGAAACTGCTTTTCAGTATCTGAAGGATAGACTATGCAGCGCACCTATTCTTTCATTGCCAGAGGGCACGGATGATTTTGTGGTCTATTGTGACGCATCGATACAGGGGCTTGGTTGTGTATTGATGCAACGTGATAAAGTTATTGCCTACGCTTCGCGGCAACTCAAAGTTCATGAACGGAACTACACGACGCACGATTTAGAGCTGGGAGCTGTTGTTTTTGCGCTTAAGATATGGCGACACTACTTGTACGGTACCAAGTGCACTATTTACACCGATCACAGGTGTCTCGAGCATATCTTCAAGCAGAAGGAATTGAACATGCGTCAACGACGATGGGTCGATTTACTTAACGATTACGAATGCGCCATCAAGTACCATCCAGGCAAAGCCAATGTTGTGGCTGACGCCCTCAGTCGAAAAGACACCTTACCTAGGCATGTACGAGCTTTGCAGCTCACTATTCAGTCTGATCTTCCTGCATAAATACGAGATGCTCAGGTGGAAGCATTGAAACCAGAAAACGTCAGGGCTGAAGCCTTGCGTGGCTCAAGGCAACTATTAGAACAAAGGGAAGACGGCGCCTACTATGTAACGAGGCGAATTTGGGTCCCACTTTATGGCGGTTTACGAGAGCTTGTGATGGATGAAGCACACAAGTCTCGCTACTCGGTACATCCAGGGTCGGATAAAATGTACCACGATCTCAAAACAACATATTGGTGGCCTAGCATGAAAGCCCACATTGCAACTTACGTCGGCAAATGTTTGACTTGTGCGAGAGTCAAGACAGAGTACCAGAAACCCTCAGGCCTACTTCAGCAACCCAGGATACCACAGTGGAAATGGGAAGAAATTTCCATGGATTTTGTTACTGGCCTGCCTAGATCCCAGCGCGGGAATGATACTATTTGGGTGATCGTAGATCGACTCACAAAGTCTGCTCATTTCTTGGCTATCAAAGAAACGGATAAGTTCTCTACGTTAGCAGACATCTACCTGAAAGAATTTGTTTCGAGGCATGGAGTGCCAACCTCTATTATTTCGGATCGGGATGCACGATTCACTTCAGAACTATGACAAGCAATGCACAAAGCTTTTGGCTCTCGATTAGACATGAGCATAGCTTATCACCCTCAGACGGATGGGCAGTCTGAGCGCACGATTCAAACCCTAGAAGACATGCTTCGGGCATGTGTTATTGATTTCGGCAACAGCTGGGAAAAACACCTCCCTTTAGTGGAGTTTTCGTACAATAACAGTTACCACACCAGCATACAAGCCGCTCCATTCGAGGCATTGTACGGATGTAAATGCCGGTCACCTCTCTGTTGGGCAGAGGTGGGAGACAGTCAAATTACAGGTCCAGAAATGGTAGTTGACGCTACTGAACAAATAGCACAAATACGACAACGCATGGCGGAAGCTCGTGATCGCCAGAAAAGCTACGCTGATAAACGTAGAAAACCGCTCGAGTTCCAAGTTGGGGATCGAGTGCTACTCAAAGTCTCACCCTGGAAGGGTGTGGTTCGTTTTGGTAAACGAGGCAAGCTCAATCCACGGTATGTTGGACCGTTCGAAATCACTGAAAGAATAGGCAAAGTAGCCTACAGACTAAACCTACCAGCTGAACTCGGTGCAGTTCACAACGTATTCCACGTGTCGAATCTGAAGAAGTGTCTGTCAGACGAGACCCTCATAGTTCCTTTTAAGGAACTCACTATCGACGAGCGGTTGCAGTTCGTCGAGGAACCAGTTGAAATCACGGACCGGGATGTCAAGGTCCTCAAGAACACTAGAATACCTCTTGTACGAGTTTGTTGGAACTCCCGTCATGGCCCAGAGTATACCTGGGAACGAGAAGATCAAATGAAACTCAAGTATCCCCAGTTATTCGGAAACCGTGCAGCCACTACTGAGGCTGAAGCTACAACTGCAGAATTTCGGGACGAAATTCCAAATCAACGGGGGGGTGATGTGACACCCCAGGAAAACCAGTAAACGATACAACTTACCTAGCTTCCTCAGTAACCGCATGCTAAATTTCGGGACGAAATTTCTTTCAAGTTGGGGATAATGTGACAACTCGAGTTTCCGAGATTCCACTTTCGCATTTATTGCACGTTCATTGTTGTTTGGTTGTTTATTTGCACAATTGGTTTACGATGAAACTGTATACGTTGGATGCAATAAAGTGTATTGTAATTGTGCATGGTTATGTGTTACTTGTGAATGATTTGACAAATACTTAAATGTGGTGGTGAAACTGTAAATTGTATATCTTGTGTATGAAATATGGGATAGATAATTCTTTAGGGTGCTTTGTGCGAATAGTGAAACTTAAATCATTCTTAACCCTAATTCCTTTCACTAATCACCACCCAAGAAACTAAGCACGTACTTTGATATTCTCTAATTCTCTGGCAATCATCATCATCATCATTGGCACAAGTTCTTCATCACTCTTGATTCCACACTTTCTCTAGAATCAATCTAAGGTAATTGTTTATTGATTGCTTGATTATTATCAATTCTTGATTCTTGTGATTCTTGTTAAAACCCTAGTTCTTCATATGATATTCTCTGTGATTATTGATTGGATTCCGATTATGGTGATAATGATGTTGAATAGTCATTTAATCGATTGCCCGATGATTAAAATACATGATTGATTTGATAATTGGATTGCTGCTAGTCAGATGCAATGTAATTAGGGTTTCTTAGTCGTGATAACATGAAAACGTAACTGATACAATCGCAATGAAATGGAATGTTCGTATGTATGATTGATTGTTGTCTGAGTTTTAGAATGTTATACAAGGTCCGAAGTTTGTATAAATGTTTGTCAGAGTTTTATGCTATCTTCACTTATCCGACTTTTATATATATAAAACTAGTCCGACCTTTAACAATGCAACATAGCCCGACTTTTAGTGTTTCATCATAAGGTCCGACTTCTTGTGGTGTAGACTGGTCCGAGTTTTACCTTGTGGAGGTAGGGTCCGACTTTTAAACCCTAGCCAGGTCCGAGCTTCTTAAATGATGAGGGTGTCCGAGTTTCTTAAGGGGGAGACCCCTTTGTCCGATCTTGTGAAGTGAAACACCCCCTATGTCCGAGTTTCAGGCATCAAGCCCCCCCCCCCCCCCCACACATGGTCCGAGTTTTAAGTAGGGACCCACTGTCCGACTTTTTGAACAGGGAAACCCCCCACTACTTGTCCGAGGTTCTGTTAAAGGATTTGAGAGGTCCGACCTTTGTGACCTTGTCCGAGTTTTTGAAGGGGAAGCCCCATGTTCTCTTGTCCGAGTTTTAGGCCACAAACACAAGGCTTTATCCGAGTTTTGGGCTACAAACACAAAGCCTTGGTCCGACCTTTTAGCTTATGTGCACCATGTCCGACTTTCATGCTTATGCTTGTTGTCCGAGCTTTAATTGTAACTCATGATCCGAGCTTTGTTGATTTAGAATCCGACTTTTCTATTATTGCCTAGTCCGAACTTTTGGTGGATGATCTCTTGGTCCGAGTCTTATGTATGAACATACGATCTGAGTTTTTGTTCTGTGATAAGTGATTAACCTGGTAAGTGTTAACTGTGTTATATTCGTCAGATATGTAAAGCATGTAACTGTTGTTTAGCCCGATAACCCGTAAAGTGTGTTATTGATTAACTACGTTAGAATTGACCAAGAACTCTGTCATATGATGCATAATTTGATGAACGTGAAATATAACTGTTAAGTGTTGCATGACGATGATTGCTTAAAGACATTTCATGACATATATTGCATGCGAATCCTTGCGAGCTTAACTGATTGTGTGTACATGCATACTATAGGACGTGATTGATTATTCGTGAGCACATAGTTTAATATACCGAGCAAACCAAGGTGAGTTCACACAGCCAAGGCATGGGGTTCCTAGGGTGGGAATGGGATTTGATTATTTACTTGTACTTACCTAGATAATGGAAATTAGTGATATGATCCTCGGGTGAGGAAGGTTATTGATAAGATACTACTAGACTAGTGATACTAATAGAACTGATCTTCGCATACACGCCGTGGTTGGCTGCGATAATATGACTAATCTTCGCACACATGCCTAGGAAGGCTGCGCACTATACACAAAAACTTCGCACAGGTGCCGGGTGGCCGCGATACAAATATACCTAGTCTAGAATACTTGGAAACTTTCCCTAATCTTCGCATACATGCCTAGAGGGCTGCGATACGAACTAAATACGATACATGACTTAATGAACAAACACAAGGCTCACAATACGGATACCATAACTAAACAATAAACATTTCACTTGGGAAACCCCCACCATCTATGGATATGTTTGGGAAACAGGGTAAACTGGTTAATCATGTTTTCAATTATGGGAAACCCCCACGGCAAGTAAGCCAACTAAAGACAAATTATGTTTTCGTAAAACACTTAAAACGAACATCTAACTGTGAACTCGCTCAACATTGTTGTTGACTCTCTATTACATGCCTTGCAGGCTTATAGGTGCATATCCAAGGAACTTGCTGTCTGGGAAGCTGGAGTGGTCATGGGTCGAGACACATGGAAACGCAACACAAGAACTAAGAACTTACATGTGGTCTTATAAACACTCATTGATTTAAATATGCTTCCGCTGTAAACTGTGGAAACATTGTAATATTGTAACACTTGTTGTTTATAAATGAAAGTATTATTCACCTATTCTTATGAGTTCAATGTGATTGATGGTTAAGATCCTGGTCAGTCACGTCTCCAAGCGGTGGTACTCCGCATGTGGATTTTGGGGGTGTGACAGAAGCTGCAGAACACTCAAAGTTCCTTCCAAAGATCGCTCTAGCACCATTGACAAAAGAAAAGTTGCTTCCAACAGTCGGGAAATTCAACGGCCTAACTGATCCAAACGATCACGTTAGAGTATTCACAAGTGTTGGCGTTATGGGAGGTTGGAATATGCCAATGTGGTGTCACTTGTTTATCTAGACGTTTACGGGGGCTGCTCGCGCTGGTTCAACAGCCTTCCGCTTGGAAAAATCAGCTCATGGGTTGATTTCAGAACACAGTTTGTTAACCATTTCAGCCAACAAAGGCGTTACCAGCGCGACAGAACCGAGGTGACAGACATTTGGCGAAGAGAGAACGAGGGATTGGAAGACTTCATCACTCGCTTTAACAAAGAATGTTTGGAGATTGGCGGTGTAAGCGAGCAACTCATGCGCGCTCATTTTAAGAAGGCCATTCGCTGTGATAGTCTCATCAGAACTATCACCGGAAAGGATGGAAAGCCCAAAGAATGGGATAAGCTCATGGAGGCTGCGAAAATAGTTGCGCAAACTGAAGAGTTGTTGATCGCTTCTCCAAAGGAAGCTCGCGAGACAACAACAAGCGCAACAAAAACAAAAGTCAAGATTGGAAATCCGGAAAAGCAAGAGGTTACGACGATAGACCACGCTACAGACTCCAATTTATTACGTCAGTAGGGTGCTTACCGATCCAAAAACGAGATATTCAACGATGGAAAAATTGGTACTTGCGCTACTACACGACTCTAGAAGACTACGCAGATACTTTACAAGGCATGTGATAACAGTACTCACCAACTTTCACATCGGCACTATTTTACAAAAGCCAGAAACATCAGGGCGGTTAGCGAAGTGGGCGATCGAGCTGGGGGGCCACAACATCTTGTATAGGCCGCGCCCAGCCATCAAGGGTCAAGTCCTTGCGGACTTTATCACAGAAGTCCCAGTGGAAAAAATCAAGGATTGCGAGATTGTTGAGACTCCCGTGAAGGACAC
The DNA here is from genome assembly GCF_002127325.2 of Helianthus annuus. Lineage (NCBI taxonomy): Eukaryota > Viridiplantae > Streptophyta > Magnoliopsida > Asterales > Asteraceae > Helianthus > Helianthus annuus. The sequence continues at coordinate 104,428,821 of NC_035446.2, forward strand.
GTCTAATGAGTTATAGTTATTGTACACTGATGGGGCCTGAAATGAGGATGGCGCAGGAGCTGGGTTGCACCTTGTGAGCCCCGAGAAGCATGAATTTACGTACGCCATCAAGTTGGATTTCAAGAACACCAACAATGAGGTGGAATACAAGGCATTCTTGGCAGGATTGCGTCTCGCCATAAAAATGGGAGCTAAAAATATGCAAGCGCACGTTGATTCACTCTTGATCGCCAGCCAAATCAACGGAATTTATGATGCAAAATGCGAAGTTATGGCCTTATATTTGGACCAGGCGAAAGAGTTACTCCAACAATTCAAGTCGTACAAGGTAGTTCACATCAACCGCTCCGAAAACAAACCAACAGACACCTTAAGCAAGCTCGCTTCAACTTCTTTTCAGCATCTCGCCAAAGATGTAAGGATTGAAGTACTCAAAAATCCATCAGTGCTGCTGTGCCAGGTTAATGTGATCGAAGTAGGGCAGCCATCTTGGATGACCCCTATAATTCAATATCTGCAAGAAGGAATACTCCCGGAAAGTAAAGCAGAGGCAAGGAAGATTCAAAACAAGGCCCCGCATTATGAAATGAATAGTGGTATCTTATATCAAAAGTCCTTCTTGGGGCCATTGTTGCGTTGCGTGGACCTCCAAGATGCGAATTACCTGATTAGGGAGATCCACGAAAGAATCTGCGGCATCCACGCATGCCCACGCATGGTTGTCGCAAAGATTATGAACGCTGGATACTATTGGCCAGGGATGCACATCGACGCCCTGAAGGAGCTGCGCAAATGTGACTCCTGTCAGGGACATTCTCCAAAAACCATGCGCCCAAAAAACGATCTTATCCCGGTATCCACTGCCTGGCCTTTCCAGCAGTGGGGAATCGATATGGTGGGACCCTTCCCGGATGCTCCTGGCGCTGTTAAGTTCATAATCGTTGCCGTCGATTACTTCACAAAATGGGTGGAGGCCAAAGCACTAGCCTCAACTACTGCAATGATCGTGCGCAAGTTCATTTGGGAGCACATCATTTGCAGGTTTTGCCTCCCACTCAAAATTGTAACAGATAACGGCACCAACTTTGCTTCTGAAGACCTCCAAAAGTGGTTGAAAGAGATGAACATCGAACACACTTTCTCGTATGTTGCGCATCCTCAGGGCAACGGACAAGTCGAAAGTGTGAACAAGAGCATCGTTGAAGGGATAAAAGCCCGACTGGGCACGAAGAGAAGAGGCTGGGTAGATGAGCTCCCAAGAATCCTGTGGGCTCATCGAATCATGCAGAAAACAAGCACTGGCGAAACTCCTTTCAGCCTAGTCTATGGCTCGGAGGCGGTTATCCCAGCTGAAATCGGCCTGCCCTCGCCGCGCCTGACAGCAGTCAACACTATCGATAACGAGGCAGAGCGTCCTCTTGAGTTGGATTTGCTAGAAGAAAGGCGCGAAATTGCGCGAATTAAAGAAGCCAAGTATAAGACACAACTGGAAAGGTACTACAATGCGAGAGTGCGCATTTGTACCTTCACTCCAGGAGAATATGTCTTCAGAGACAATGAAGCTTCAAATGCTGAACGCCCAGGAAAGCTAGCACCTAAATGGGAAGGCCCATACTTAATACACGAGGTGCTAGGGAAAGGGGCTTACAAGTTGCGCACTCTGGATGGACACATCATCCCACGCACGTGGAACGTGCAACAACTGCGTAAGTGTTATATTTAACTTCTCTTGGCCTTGCGCCCTAACTATCTCATGTTGGCCACGCGCCTTTGTAATTTCCTATGTTGGCTAAACGCCCTACTTGTTTGCGATGTATGTTGGCCTAAGCGCCTGTTTCTTATTGAATGAAAGCATATGCCTTATGTTTTCTTTTATCATGATGACTTCTACGTTACAAATGCATGTTAAACTTTTTATTAGCACGAAAACACTTCAGTAAATTATGAGCTCTTGAGTTACGCCTCCAAGGTCCTCTGCAAAACACAGCGCGAGACCGGGCAGTTACACTCGCACAAGAGCCACACTTACATTTATTCGCGCTAACTTAACCAAAGTTTCTAACAACAGTGCAATAATTGTAACTGGACAAAGGAAAAGCAAACATAAAGATTATATTAAACAAGCGCAACCGCGCAACGATTACATGGCAAAATTAACATAACATCATCAGTCCAAAACAAAACAAGCGCAATCGCGCAAACAGCTACATTTAACATCCAAAACTAAAATTACAAGGCACAAAGCCTACCAACCCTATCTATTTATGGCCATCACCATCGCCTTCACCATCATCACCATCATGTTGGCCATCACCATCACCATCACCATCATTGCCCGCCGCCTCCTCTTCATCAGATAATTCAACAGTTTCCGGTGGGTCGAGAATGGCTTTTAGACGCTGGCACCAGTCGTCATGCTCTAAAGCCTTTGCCACCAAGTCCATAACAGGCAATGACAGATGATCGTAAGAATTTTCAGTGCGAGCCAACTCGGCATCACCTTCACTGGTCACTGAGCAATGGCTAGTGTCAAACTCTTGCCCAAACACCTCTTCAACATGCTGCGCACGCTCCAGATAACCTCCACGGTGACCAACCGCACGAGAGGCATCTATTAGAGCAGCAACAGCTCCATCCAGCTCCCCAGCATTTAGGATAGAATTGGCCATCTACACCAAAAGAAACATATGAGAAATCTGGTTTAACAAATAAAACCTAAGTTAAAAATAGAACAATACCAGAACTAATCCCCTGCCACGCATCCATTCAGCTTCGGAGACCAGCGTGTCAACAATGCCCTGGGCCTCAGCATAGTTATTCTGCATCACATTAAGGGCAGATGAACTTATGGCGCGCGCTTCCTCGGCCTTTTGCCTGGCCTCCTCAGACAAAGCAGCTTTTCCCTTCTTGGCCTCAAGGTCGATTTCCAAGTACTCACTTTTGTCAACCTGCTCTCGCAGGCGACGTTTTAACTCGACAATCTCAACGTCCTTGGCCGCCAGGTCCTTATCCTTGCTAAGTACCTGCGCCCTCACCTCAGCCAGCTCAACCTGCAAGAGAGGATTTAGATAATTCTGCAAACAAAAAGAACAAGGAGAGAGAATAAACGTTTTCCGAACCTCAGCATTCTCCTTAGCAGCTTGCGCATCGTCAACCTTGCCGGTCAGCTCAGCAACCTTGGCCTAAAGCTCAGTAATCTTGGAGTGCGCTGGTTATCTTTCTCACATATTTTCTTCCACTCAGCCTTCTCTTTAGCCAGAAGGTCTTCAGCAGCGCGAAGTTTGCCCCTAAGGCCCTCACGACCCCACTCTTCTAATTTTCTATCAGTCTCGAACTTAGTCTTTTCCTCAGCAAAGGCAACATTAGCTTTCTCGAACTCCTTAGCTTGCCTCACAAGGCGCTCTCGATACTTCTCCCAGTCCGCCCGCTCCTTGATCATCGTGCGCCATTCCCGCATGATCTGGTGATTGGCGGCACGAGTGTTGGCTTCCCCAACCACATAAGCCTGGTACAGCCCATCATGGGTTCGCGCCCATTGGCGGTTCACTTCACCAGGAAGGAAGGAATTTAAGAACCAATCACGACACGGTGCAAACTCATTAAACGTGTCCTTTTGCTTTAGACCCCAGGGAGCTTGGCGTGGAGCGTTGCCGCGCGACTCCTCGGTATAGGTTTTGTAATAAAGGTCACCTACAGTATCTTTGGGACCGATGGGAGATCGCGGTATAAACCCTCCAGCGCCACCAGAACTCGCACCACCACCAGCAGCAGTTTTCTCCTTGTGAGGAGCAGAACTGAACCCCCCAGTAGTAGAAGTCACTTGAGCAGTCTGAACGGGGGCATTAGCTGGTGCGGGTTCAGTTGGTTTCTTAACCTCAGGTTCTTTTCTCTTCTCATGAGGGGGCTGGTCAAGCCCCGTGATACGAGTAATTTCCGGACCCTGCGCCTTATTACTAGCAGTTGCAGCAGCGGTCCCGGTATCCTTTGGATCAGCTCCAACAGGCTTTTCAACGAATCTCTCCTTGGATTTCTCTTTCTCCTTCTCCTTCTGAACAGCCGTGTCAACGGGTTCTTCAGTGGTTTTCTCCTTCTTAGACTCTACACCAGTAGCCTTGAAGGGTTTGGATGGTAACCTTGGTAACCCTGGGCCTTTTCTGCGCCGGCTTTGAGGGTTCCGTGATGACGACACACTTCTTTTCAGGGGTCTTCTTTTTGGCCTCTACAAAAACAAAATGTTAAAAAGAGATAACAAAGGAACGCAAGGTGAAAGCAAGAAACTAACCAGGAGAAAATGTATAAAGAGAGCGCAGATTGCTCTGTTTTCCGATAAGCGGGACTCCACCAGGCTTTGGCACTACCGAAGCACCAGCCGTAGTCTCCTTGCTCCTCTTTCTAACCAACTTAACAGCAGGCTCCTCTGTTTCTTCTTCCTCCTCTTCTTCATAATGCGCGAGAGAAGACGGAGTGGCTCCAGCATCTGGGTTGCGAGAACCCGCGCTCCCAGAACTCCGTGAACCAGCAGCTCTTATCTTCTTCTCGCCTACGTGCGACAAACCTTCAAGTGAGTCACTAATAATCACATAATCTTCCAAGTTACTCTGGCGAAAGCGTAGAGTACTTTTTTCAGCAGCACTAGGCGCCGTACGGCTACTTCCACCCTTCTTGCTGATCACATGAGTATCGATGGTGATAATCTTCTTCTTTTTGGTTTTCTTCTTCTTCTTCTTCTTCTTCTTCTTCTTCTCTTCGGGGTCAATACCCAAGTCGCGCAGCACACCTGCAAGATGGTAGACCAGAAAATTAACTCTCCATTGGAAGATTTGAAAGACTCCTCGCTGGAAAGATAGACAATCTCTTTCCCAGCAGAAGTCAAAGCGCGCAGAGGTCAAGGGTTAGGTATATGCGTACCTTTGGTTGCAGTAGATGGATCGGCGAAAGCATCAGTAACTGGATACATGAAATGACCTTTAATCTGTTCATACCAGTATTCTTCCCCTGCTCTAAGAGGGCGCACACCCATGGATCCACCATAGGTGGGGAAAGCAGCTTGCCACAGATGCGCCTCTACACGCGAAATCTTCTAGTTAAGCACAGGCTACAAAACAAGAAATAAAAGAGATTAAGGAAGTAACTAACCTCTATCTTCAAATTTCAAAATCGGAACGTCCTTGTTGTCTGCCGGCCACTGGTCACTCATCCGCGCAGCTATCAAGACGTTCTCACCAAACACTCGGTTTGGGGTGGCAGTAAGCTTCTGATACCAACCTTCCTTCTTGGGAATCACCAAATCCTCCTTTAAGATCGGTTCGGACCATGCGCGGAAGGTCATGGCAATCGGTGTCACCTCCTCGCGAATAAAAAAGAGCTTCGATTTCCAGTCATGAAAACTCTTAGGAGGATTTAGAAGTATCTTCTTCGCAGCCCCTCGGCTGGCAAATGAGTAAAAGCCCATGTTTCTGATCAGTTGATAGAAAACTCTAAACCTTTCCACAGTTGGCTCAATATCATGAGATCGACAAAGAAATCCGAAGTGTCGAACTCTAACCATTCCAGGTGGACTCATTTGCGAGATATGGAACTCATAGAACTGCAGAATGTGGGCCATGAAGTCCGTTGCCGGCAACCGGAAGTTGCCCTGATGAAAGAAATCTTCAAATAACGTGATATACCCCGGCGGTGCATCAGCGGCCCTCTGATTCTGACCGGGGTATCTGGCATCCCATTCCGGTGGAAACCGGAAACTCCGTGTAATCTGCTCGAATAGCCCTAAGTCCTACTTAAGGACGGGAACGGGACCTTCTTCACCGGGATTCTCTTCCTGATGTTCTTCAGTCATGAATGCGAGTTTAAACTTTGAATATTTCGGAAAAAGCTTGAAGATGTGATGAAGAACCTTGAAGATCTGCTACCGTGTTCTTCAAGGATTTGAAGGTTCAAAGAATTCGAAAACAAGTAGGGAGGAAAGATGATAACAGAAGAGAAAAGATGATCTGTTCTCGTCTCTCATTAGATATATATACCCATCGCATTTAATGTGATGGGTAAACGTGTCGAAATCATCGCGCACGTGACCAATAAGAAAACGCCACGTAAGGTGGGATTCTCGGAGTGACGGTTACCACGCGCGCGTGGGCCTCACTCGCCTGACGGAAAGCCGAACCGTCAGGGACAACTTGATGACAGCCGTGTCAGCAGTCAACTCGAACGCCGCCATCAACGACATTTGCACCAACTCGTCAGAATTCAAATTTCGAGAGTTTTCCCGCCCGAAGTTACAACAAACTTCATGCATAAGCTACTAAGGCCGCGCATCATCAACAATTAATCAATAAACCTGCGCGCTTCAACCTTAAAGGCAATAAATCACCAAGAGCCAAACCTGGTAGTCGCGCCGTAGTAACTGACAAACAATTACACGCGCGCCGTCAACCAGGATCAAGCAAGCATTTTCAAGCATTAACACTTCTTTTTTCTAAGTCCAGAGCTCCAACCACTTACTTCGTGCATGGTGCAGCACTGGACTGGGGGGACTTGAAGGGGTATGGTCCAAAAAAGCCACACAGACCTTCTCCTGGTCGCGCGCGGGCCCATACTCCTTAATCAACAAGATGTTCAATCCCAACCTCGCGCGGGTTACTTCAGTAAGGACTGACCTCGCGCAAGGTCTAAACAAGAAAGAGCTTTGATTTCGACACTTAGCATTCTAGATGAGTCTCCAACACCTATAATCCTGCGCGAGCTAATAACGTGCTTAGCAAAGGTCGCGCAGGATCTATAGCGCATGACCACTTCAGAAGGTACGAAGGTACAAGTGGCAGATGAAAAGAGCCAATCCGCATCCTCCAGGCTCTGCTCAATCGTGCTCCACGATCGTCTGACGTGCAGGAGGCAAAAAGTACGTAAGGACGCCTACATGGCACCAATCACAGGACAGAGACACCTGCCCCACGATCTCCACTTACCTGCTGATGGCAGAGGGACAACGAGGCCGACAACAGTGACACGTGGCTCCAATCACGGTGCGCCAGCACCGGAAAACTTTTAGAAGCCACTAACGGTCGACACTAGTGAGACAAGGAGCATATCCGCTACGTTGTCGCCTTCCGGCCCAAGGCCTATCAGCCCACATCCTCTACACCTCTCCGGATATAAATAGAGACCTTGGTTCACAGGTTAATTCATTCTATTTACTCTACTCTCACTCTTAATACTTAATTATCCCCTCAAAGCAGTCGCTTATTCTCACGCCGGAGTCTGGTTAAGAGGGAACCCCCATATTCCTCTTTTAACGAGCTAACGGTGTTCTATTTTGCAGAATTAGCCGATCATTAAGGAGCTCAGAAACCCAAAAAAGATTAAACCTTATGGTAGAAACATAAATTAAACTGATTAACCCTAAAATTAGTTACATATTTCTTCACTAACTCAATCACCACCATACCGCCTACCCTAATCGATTTGACTTCGCACATACCTTTTTAGTAGCTTTTAGTTTTTTAACTTTTTTTTAACATGATAACTAACGAGTTGATATTGACTTTCTAATCCAATCACAAAATATTAATCATTTAATTTTATTACATATTTTATATAATATCTCGACATAGTGTGCAGTTCCTGCAACTTTCGGCATATCTAAAACTATCGTATATTGATATTTGTTTAATTATAATGAGCTGTAACATGTTGTAAGATAAAAATTAAATACGAGCCATATATACTTGTCGGGTGTTCCACCGTACTTGCAAAAAGGACAAAACAGTGTTGGTGCTTGTAGAATGTAGATTGTAGACCTCGTTCAATCATCAACCTAATTACTTACTAAGAATAGATGGTATGGCGTCCATCCTCCCTTGGAGGATGATTCACTACCTAAGAGTCACATCATAGTCCTTTTGAGAATGGTTCATGATACTAAATCAATGAAAATTGGAGAATAATCCTACCCCACTAGTTTAGTTTTTTTTTTTTAAATCATCCACTTTTTTTAACATTTAACAAATAAAATAGGAAAATACTTTCATTAATATTAAAAAACATTACATAAACTTAAAAAAATCATCTACTTTGATGCTTTTTCATGATGTCTTCTTGCATTTTCTTTAAAGTGGAGCGTTTTGGTTCGGGATAATTATCAACATCCATCGTCAATATCTCCCATTGTAGAGGAATGTTTTATAAAAAGGGAAGAAGGTTTAAAAAAATTTGAGAGAGAGATGAGGTTGTAGTGGGTGAAAAGTGGTGTAAAAGTGTTGAATTTATATAAATTTTGGTTAGATTTTGGGGTATTTTAAAAAAGTGTCCGTTAGTTTTTAAATATGGAAATTAATTATTATTATTTTTTTAAACGGTCAAAATGTATTGGAAAGGGAGAACTTTTGTCCTTTTGTGGAGCGTCCCCAACGTCTCCAAAGGGACGGAGACGATGAAGACGGAGGGATGGTGTTTGGAACGGCGCCGTGACGGGACAGGTGGGGGATGTTCCTCATACCGCCTAGTCTAATTATAATAAGTTTATTTTTATATACATGTATTACCAAATTAAAGGAATTTAATTAATTGCTAATTTATATTGTGATTTTGTCTGACGGTATAGTGTCTTGGAATCAACTTTCCTCTTATTTAATTCAAGATTCATTGAACAATGAAAGATATTCATTCTTTAGCCAAGAAGACATGTGGCGTTTTTGTTTTGATAGATTTAAAAAAAATTATGTTTTTGGCTATTACGAAAGTGGATAAAACATGGTTTTGTTTATGTTGATTTAAATACGAGTTGTCTCGAGTAAACTTCAACTTAGGCTATAGCCTATTAATATACTATATTAGGATTTTGATCTTTAATTCAAGAGTTTAGGGTGATGAGAGTCTATATTTCGACTTTCTTTACATTTTTTAGTCAACCATCAATCACAGTTTGCCAACTCACAATCCACCCACCATTGCTTACTTGAAGGTCTCTGGAGGAACGAAATGGAGCCTCCGAGACACCTGGGACGTTGTTCCCATGAAACCCACTAGATCCCGAGCCCTTCAACAAGCCCACTCCAACCACACTAATGGTTTGTGGTCGGCGTGTATTCAACTAGATTGCTACCTCATGATTCGATGATTTGACTTATTGTTTTGAGCTTTGATGGTTTCGTATACTTTTCTATTCCTGTCTCATATAACATATAACATGTTAACAAAAATCTCATATTATATACCTCTTAATCAACATAGTACCAAGTATATCAAGAATATAAATTCATTTGTGCTTGCCAACAAGAGAGATACCTTGAACTTTAACTCAGGCTCGAATGTTTACAAAATTTCTACAATGCTAATTGCTCGAATTGAATTACAAACGGATTTCTACAATGCTAATTGCTTTTGACTGATTATGAGTCACAAATTAGATTAAAAAGGCATGTTTTAAGAAGACGATGAGAAAATATGGTTTTGGGTATTGGGGCCACAACTAGTGTCAATTCTTGTTTGGTGAAAGGAATGGTGAAAAGGGGTGTGGGGATGGAAACGGTAGATCATACTTTTTTTACATTGTAAATGGATGTGAAGATAATATTGGTATGATAGAGTCTATGTTGGAGATGTGGACATGGTAAAGAATTGAGAGGGGATAGAACATGGGCGTTAATTTTCTTTTATGTCATGTTAGTGAATATGAGAACCCATAAGGCAAAACTAACTGAATAAAGATGTTGAGGATAACGCTCAAAATTTGCATGTATCTCATCAAGATGTAAAATAATGTTTCTCGTCTTATTCAAAATGGCCAAAGGTAATAAGGTATTCACACAAGTTCAAAAACCCGATAACAAAGAATAAATTAGATAACTCTCCAATAACTTTTATTATAACAAAAAAAAATATGACTCAAAAAACTTAATTAGTGACTAAGTATATTTATACTAATTAACCTAACTTGGTCAACAAGTAACTAAAATAATGACCATAATATAAACCAACTTGTTTATAATGGGCCTGATCCGCCGACTTGCGAACCTGTGTAGGAAATTATGCCAATCATGTCGTCTTTATCTGGATTCTTGTGTTCTTTAGGCTGCACTTAGCTTGAATAAACACTCGCTTCTTGTGATCATTGCACGTACTTTTTTGGGTTTCAATTCCTTATCTGACTTTTTATTTGAATTCTTAACATTTTTCTTTAGACTTTAAATTTTAAGTTTAATAGTTGAACTTGGACCTTTGAGTGGGACCTGACTCGTACTTGGCTTATCATTTTTCAGTCCAACTCTTTGTAGATCACGTTAAACCTTGTCAGCAGCAATGTGTTAAAAAGTTGTTTTTATGCATTTTACTTGCATAGATGCTATTTGATATGATTTAAAACCTTGAAGAAATTTTGTTAGCTTGATTTGAGGGGGAAAATTATATATGAGTTCATTTGAGTCACAACTCAACTAATGAAGCGCGTGAATTTACACCTACTCAAAGTTATACAACTAATTAAAACGGGGCAATTACATAAAACTTGCTAACTTAATTAACACGGATGCATATGGGTCATCATTGTCCATGATTATTGTTTGTTTCCACTAATCATCCGTAATCAGTGGTGAAGCTTGAGATTTTCGATCGTGAGAGGAGGGGGGGGGGGGAAGGGAAGTCACCTGACCTGAAAATTTCTATAAAACTGAGGGGTCGAAAGCGTATACACCCAAATATTTCTATATGAAACTACATACTCTCCACTACTGAGCGAAAATTTCGGGGGGTCCGCCGACCCTCCCTACTTAAGCTACGCTCATCATGAAGTTTTGCAACTATTTAATGATGGGTCTTTTTCGTTACCAACCTTTTGTAACACCCCAAAACTTGAATCTTTAACCCGCTATTACGGTTTCCATATATTATGGAATAAAGTATAATAACTAGGATTAATTAACCTAGTTTATTAGTCTTGAGTATTTAATAAAAACATGAATTGGTGGTTCCTTATAGTAAGACCAAAGTTGGGGGACTAAATAGGAACAAAATCATACTTGAAATTTTAATTATCTTGATGATTTGATTAAAACCCACTTGAAGTAGTAATGTTATGAGTATGATAATGTTACATGTGCACAAAATTTAGTGTAATATCGATGCATGAAAATTGATGTTGTAGTGTGTTATAGAATGAAGATTGTGCAAACTATTTGATTTTGATGAAATATAACATAAATTAGTAAGGATATGCATAAAGCACTTGTATATTATGCTTTAATAGTGGTACATACACTAAGTGTTTGATAAAATGCCTAAGTGACAATTGTAGATGAAATTGTATGCAATTGATGGGTGAACATGTATATGATGAAACCATTAGTAAATTACATGAGGAATATTCGTAATGAAATCTATGTGCAAATGTAGTTCAATTGTGATTAAGTAGAAGTATGTTCTAAGAAGGTGTTATATGCTTGATTGATGTAACGCTTTAATCGTTTGTGAGGTTCGGGTGATGAAACAGAATATGTCCAGAAAGTTACAGTCGAATTTAATCGGCTGTAACCGGGTCAAATTTTGTCAAAAAACTGATGTTTATTGAGTTTGTGATGAACTTCCAAGAAAAACGTTTCGAACCCAACTGGAATTGCATTTTTTCGACGAAAATTGAACGTTTTATGAATTTTTCCGTATCGAAGGTTCAGGCTGCGTTTTCTAGCAGAATTTGCAGCCCATTACGAATGTCATAACTCAATTTAGGAATTGAGTTGTGATCTCAAATTTTGACTATAGGTAGCTTCAAGAGGTCATGAAAATCTCCAATTGGAATTATGTCAATCGGATAATCGAGGATTTTTAAAGGAATTTTTCCGTTGGCTGCAGTCAGAAAGTGACGAATCTGATTGCTGCTTAGTAAATGATTTTTTATAAATTTTTGGTAGAGAGTTAGACTCTAAAAATTTAACTCTAAAAATTTAACACAAGGATAACCCCTCCGATGGGCACGTCACATAAAAAGATTGTGATTTTTGCAAGCTCGTAAGTACAGTAAACGGACGTCCCAAAACAACCTATTTTCAGTGAATTGAGTTATGCATGTTAGTGAATGATTGACTAATGAAAGTAATACAACTAAGAATTTGAAATGATTATCGATATGGATGAACATGCAAACTAATAAGTTTTGAAAATGATGGCATGAAAGAATAGGAATTTACATTGGCAAGGACTCAAGCACGGATGGCTAACGAGTCATAGGGAGGCAAGAAGACGAGCTCGAACATGGAAGCATAAGGTAAGTGATTTCCGAAATCACTCTTTTGTATTTGAAAGGGAATTGTCATATGTTAATTGTTGAGAGGCATGTAGGAAGGTAAAATCAATGGAAGTACTCAGATAAGTTTGATGGTATTGGGTTGATAGTGGTCAACTAAATCGGAAGTTGTATGATAAAAACCAAATGGGTCAAATCTGAGAAGTAAGATTAATTGCTTAAATGACAGAATTAAAGCATGTTTGGGCTTATGTAGATGTTGAATTTTTTGTTAAAAATGGGACTATGGTGGTGTAAGGAGAAAGGAGACCTCGTTTAGATGTTACATGTTTAATTTGAAGCGGATCGGAATAGGCATGATCGAGCGAGACGCGAAACAGGTCAAATAAGCTCCAAACACAAAAAAGCAGCAACTGGCGGTAATTACGGCAGCTTGCCGTAGCTTACAGCAGATGATTTCAATTTTGGCAGAAGGTGGTTGCCGTAAACTACGGCAGGCAGGCCGTAGCTTACGGCGGGTTTTGTCATTTTGCTGATTGTTGTGGTTTCTTGCATCTGAATGATCGCTAATTTGATGCTAATAACTTAACAAATTTAATCCTGCCATGCTTGATTCTTTTTCTCAACATCCTAGTATTTTCTTAAACAGAGTTCTATTCGAAATAGAATGTTTTTTTTGTATCTTAAGTTATACCAAGTGCCGATAACAAATCAGTTTCGTTATGAATCAAACCAATACCGACCGAGCATCGGTATCGATGTCAGTTTTTGTAACAACTCTCACTAACATTATTACTTAGTATGTTAATTGTCCAATAAGGAAACCCTAATTGAGAAACCCAAGTAATTCTGCATAAACCCTAAAATTTTCAGAACAATCAGAATCAGGATCAGGGCCCCTAAAACTCAGGGGGGGTAAACCCTAGCTAACGATTATCTTCATAAGTTGTTGTAGGATGAGAATTTCGTCGAATTGTGACTCACTAAGGCTATGTTGGAAACGAACCTACCCTACCCTACTTTGACACTTCAGGCGACACGCGGCAAGTGTCGTGGATTCTTCCGCGACACGCGGGAGGCGTCAATTTCGGGTATAAATAGAGGGGCCTGGGACTTGAATTCTGGTGCTAGTTCGACGTAAAAATTCTAAAAATACGCTGAGTTATAGTCCGAATACTTCACAACACACACAAATCACGAAACACTGCCGCAGTAACAGGGTAATAACTCGCTCGCTATTACGATTCAACGTCCGATCGATTGAAACTATCCAATGGATGTTTAAGTGCTGCCCGACTCGGGTTATACTTTGTCATTCGTCGTGATTCCGACAGGATGTTTGAGTGCCGCCCGAACTCGGGCCATACTCTGTCCTTCGTTGCGAATCCGCTGGATGTTTAAGTATCACACTTTGTCATTCGTTGTGAGGGTTTAAATCTCGTGAGTTATCGTAAATGTTGTATTAGTTATTTACCTAGTTTCGTGTCCATTATTGTTTAAATTAGGTTATCAGGCTTATCAGTAGACTAAACTTCACCCCATACACTTACAATCAAAGTAGATGCTAATTCTCAGAAGAAGTAAATCAGGAAGCTTGTTAAAACAATACTGCATGCTTATAATGTGAGTCATTCTGTTTTTATCAACTGTTTTACAAAACTCCAAGTTATTTTCAAAGTTATAATTACAGGGATTAAGTCTTTGTAATCACCAAATTACAGCCGGTATGTGGGGTTTTGTATACATTACTTGATAATCTTCACCATTGGGACAGCCAAGGGGTGATATGACCATAGTCACAGACGCCATTGGACAACAGGAGGGCCAATGGGTCGAGTGACAAATACTGTGGGTAGTTGGTTGATATAGAAACATTATAATCTCCCTTAATACTGTAAATTATAACAACGTGTCATTTTATTTAAAATGAATGATTCACTCAGTATTTCCTGCTGACAAAACCTTTTTAAAATGCGTTTCAGGTAATTACAGTAGATCGGAATAAGAGTTGGATACGGCACCGAAAGGCTTAAAGTAGTGGCTTATTTTATCAATTAAACGAAATCAAGAAATGTTGTTCATGCTAAAGCTACCTTTGTAAAACATGGGGTTTATCCCATCTATTTAATAAATAAAATCCGGTGTTTCTAAACTCTGATATTTTTCCTAACTCACGGTCCTAATGAAATTTCCGCTGCAATGTTTTTAAATTAACCACCGGTACCACTTGGCTGCTCGCAGCGCCCGATTCCGTCCAGGGTGGGGTCGGGGGTCGTGACAGAAGGTGGTATCAGAGCTAAGCCACTTGTTTAAGCAATTGGGTGTTGTAATAATCCTTAAGCTTAAACGAAAGATTTAGGAATTGTTATTAACTGGTAGCAACAAGGATAGTATTTAGACATGAACTTAAGAAAGATGCCTTAGTATAAGCTTCGAGATAAACTGATTACTTGCATAGATAAAATGTGATGGGTGTTAGTATGCCGTGAGGATGATGACTAGAACGTTGCAAGTATGGTAAATAAGCAATAACACTTGGCCACTATTATTTCTTATTTATTGGTACTACCTTGTTCTAGAATATGATCCGTCATGTGAATACTAATTTCCTTATTCTTTGTTGAAAGTCCTAATAAAAGATGCACTTTCCAAATCAGGATTTAAGAAAGAACTATTTATGGGAAATTTAAATTACCTCTCCGGCAAGACTGGGTATGGTGTAGCAGACTCTCCAGCTTGTCCGGATATAATGGGATTACCTCTCCGGCGAGAACCGGGTAAGACGGGGTATAAGATATGTCAAACGAGTGACAAGAATTCCCTAAATAGTGTCATGACATGATATCTAATTTGTCCTTGGAAAAATAAATCTGTTAACACATTGACCTTACGAATGGTATGTATATTATAGTATGTGAAATGTGTCATTATATAAATATATATATCTATAAGGAAATCCAAAAAAACCATAAGGATTGACAATTTAGAATAAAGCACAAGCATATGAGTTAATAATAATTATAGATTTCTTTACAGGAATCTCTCGTATACATCTATAATTCCAATATCAAACATTATTTCGTTTGATCATCTATCTCGTAACTCGTGCGACAATATAAACGACGGGAACCCTTTAAGTCGGGACACCTTCGAAAGTCTAAGAATTCCCTTTGCATTACCTTAGGTTATTAACGCAGTAGGAAACCTGTAACTAAAAGTTGTGCTAAACACAAAATGGTATAAAACCTACGACCTCTTGCGAAGATAACAGTAACCACGAAAGGATGCACTTATTAAGACTTTCTTCACCTATAATTCAACTAAGATTACCAGTAATAAAGAAACTGTTACAACAATACACGGGCTGCAAGGGACTAAAGTTGTCCAAACCTTTAGTATAGATGTTAAGAAGAATGAAGTAATGTATGCTTCAAAATTTAGACATTAAGATAGTGAGACCCGAGCTTCAAAACACAACGTATGCCATGGAATGGAAAGAACTGACAGAAAGAAAATTCTGTCTGCTTCATAAAAAGAATAACATGGAAACGATAATTCCAAAGGTGACTGCTGATTTAGGTTAAGATTTGCAAGCCAATCGGAGAAGTGACCACAAGGAGACAAGACAGACCAACCGACAAAGTTCATCTCTGGGATAAAAGTTGCGAGTTATGCATGGAAGAAAGACATAGCGTATATGGTTTCATAATTCATTAACACTAGAAGCATGGAACTGAAAGAAATCCCGACCGACATTCTCTCAGAGGATCTATGTGGGCTATCACCTGATCGTGAGGAAAAACTCAGAATTCGTCTGTGACTAGAAACAACACCGATTGTTATATCACAAAATTAGGACCAATGTGGTAGTTAATGCTTTAAGTTATAGGTTCATAGGAAACCAAATCAAGTACGTGCTCTTAGATTTAATTGCAGATAGATTTAATGAGATAATTAATGAGTACCCAAGAAACAGCAATCAAGGATGATGCTGGAAGATTACAAAAGAATAATGAAGAAGTCAGAAAAAGGAATTAATGGAATTTGAAAATTCCATAAGAAAAAAATGTGGGTACTAATCAAAGAAACCTATGAGGAGAAATTCTCGAAGGAGTTCATAAAACTAAGTATTTATTGCATCATGTAAGTGATATTAGGTATCAAGAGTTTTATAAGAATTACTGATAAATAGCAAGTTATGCCTCTAAGTATTTAATCTGTTAACATAGATAAGGTTTTGCGAGAAGGAAAGATAGAACTATTAGGACATAAATTTTCTGCAAACCTGTTATCTATAAAGTTAGCCGGATTCAATATAGTGTTAGGAATGGATTGGCTAGTAGCCAACCATGCTAGAATTCTCTGTGAAAAAAATTCCGTAGAAATTCGTACCCCACAGGAGAAGTAATTCTAATTACAGGAGATAAACCTCGAAAGCCACTGAACTTTATTTCAGTAATAAAGTTGGTCAGTTATTCAAGAAAACAAGAAATGGTGTATATGATTTCTGTAATCATTAACACTAAGAGTAAGGAACTTCAGAAAATCCCACTAGTCTCAGAATATTCTGACGTATTCCCAGAAGAACTACCTGGATTACCACCCGATAGAGAAGTAGAATTTAGGATTCATCTAATTCCTGGAACTACACCAATAGCCAAAGCACCTTACCGGCTAGCACCCACTGAAATGCTAGAATTGAAAAAGAAGTTAGATGAATTACTAAGCAAAGGATTTATACAACCTAGTTCATCCCCTTGGGGAGCACCAGTGTTGTTGGTGAAAAAAGAAAGATGGATCGATGAGAATGTGTATCGATTATAGGGAACTGAATAAGGTTACAATTAAGAATCGATACCCATTACCTAGGATTGATGATCTTTTTGATCAACTCCAGGGAGCTAGGTATTTTTCTAAGATAGACTTACGCTCCGGATATCATCAATTGAAAGTACAAGAGGAAGACATACCTAAAACTGCCTTCAGAACTAGGTATGGTCATTATGAGTTTACAGTCATGCCCTTCGGACTAACAAATACTCCTGCAGCATTCATGGACATGATGAATCGGATTTGTAAACCATACTTGGATAAATTCGTAATTGTCTTGATCGACGATATACTTATTTATTCCAAAAGTTAGGAAGAACATTGTGAGCACCTGCATGCACTCTTAACTTTGTTAAGAAAGGAAAAGCTTTATGACAAACTCTCGAAATGTGAATTCTGGTTGCAAGAAGTGCAATTCTTAGGACATATGGTAAATCATGAATGTATTCACGTAGATCCTTCTAAAATAGAAGCAATTACCAAACGGAAGGTTCCGCAAACTGCTATGGAAATTAGAAGTTTTCTAGGCTTAGCTGGATACTACAGACGATTTATTAAAGATTTTTCTAAGATAGCTGTACCCTTGACTAAGCTAACCTGTAAAGCAGTTAAGTTTGAATGGGGGCCTAGACAAGAAGAAGTTTTTAAGATATTAAAGCAAAGGTTGACAAATGCTCCAATTTTAGAATTTGCCAGAAGGAACTGAAGATTTGAAGTATATTGTGATGCTTCAAAATTTGGATTTGAATGTGTGTTGATGCAACGCAAACGGGTAATTGCGTATGCCTCCAGGCAATTAAAGAAACACGAGGAAAATTATACGACTCATGACTTAGAATTAGGAGCTATAATTTTTGCCCTTAAGATTTGGAGACATTATCTGTATGGAAGTAAGTTTACTATTTATACAGATCATAAAAGTCTAAGATATATATTTGGGCAAAAAGAGTTGAATATGATGTAAAGAAGATGGATGAAAATCCTAAGTGACTACGAATGTGATATTCAATATCACGAAGGAAAAGCAAATGTTGTCGCAGATGCTTTAAGTCATAAGTATCATGAAAAGCAAAAGCGAGTCCGTGCTCTTAGATTAAAATCTACATTTAGATTTAATGGAACAACTAAAGAAAATTCAAGAAACAGCAATCGAAGATGATAATGAAAGGACGAATAAAAGAGTTAGAGCAAGGAAATGATGGAATTTGGAGATTCCACCAGAAAAGAATTTGGGTACCTAAGCAGGGAGATTTAAGGAATAAGATTCTAGAGGAAGCCCATAAATCTAGGTATACCATGCACCCAGGTAACAATAAGATGTACCAAGATTTAAGGAATAATTTTTGGTGGATAGGAATGAAAAAGGATATAGCTGAATTCTAAGTGTCTTACTTGTTCACAAGTAAAAGCAGAACATCAGAAACCTTTGGGTCTACTACAACCGTTAGAGATGCCGGTGTGGAAATGGGAAGTCACAACAATGGATTTTGTTACTAAGTTACCCAAAACCAGAAAAGGTAATGATGTGATTTGGGTAATTGTGGATCGATTAACCAAATCAGCTCATTTTCTACCCATGAAAGAAACTTTTAGCATGGAAAGGTTAGCGAAGTTGTATGTAGACGAAGTAGTATCTTTACATGGAGTCCCGCTCTCCATTGTATCGGATAGAGATAGTCGTTTCACTTCCCATTTCTGGACTAGTTTTCAGGAAGCAATGGGAACCCGACTAAATTTAAGTACTGCATATCTTCCTCAAACAGACGGACAAAGTGAAAGGACCATTCAAACTTTGGAAGACATGCTCAGGGCATGTGTAATAGATTTTGGTGGAAATTGGGATGATCATTTACCCTTAATTGAATTCTCCTATAACAATAGTTATCATTCGAGCATCGAAGCTGCCCCGTTCGAAGCACTGTATGGACGAAAGTGTAGAACTCCAGTTTGTTGGGCAGAAATAAGAGAAAGCCAATTATCAGGACCTGAAAATGTACAAGAAACCACTGACAAGATAACTCAAATCAAGGAAAGACTGAAAACGGCTCGAGATCGTCAGAAGAGCTATGCAGACAATCACCGCAAGTCGCTAGAGTTTCAAGTCGGAGACAAGGTACTCTTGAAAGTTTCTCCTTGGAAAGGAGTAGTACGATTCGGTAAGAAAGGAAAACTGAGTCCAAGGTACGTAGGACCATTTCCAGTAATCCAACAAATAGGACCAGTTGCCTATCGCTTACAACTACCAGAAGAATTAGCTAGAGTACATAATGTGTTTCATGTATCCAACCTCAAGAAATGTCTGTCTGACGAATCCCTCGTAATACCTCTTCAAGATGTAGAGGTAAACGAAAAACTGAAATTCGTAGAGAAACCCCTACAGATAGAGGACAGAAAAGTCAAGTTTCTCAAGCACAAACGACTAGTATTAGTTAAAGTCAATTGGGATTCAAAAAGAGAGGACCAGAATACACTTGGGAGCTAGAATCAGAAATGAAGCGAAAATATCCTCATTTATTCCAGTAAATCTTGAGGACGAGATTTTTATTAAGGTGGGGAGGATGTAACAACTCGCACTAAAATTATTACTTAGTATGTTAATTGTCCAATAAGGAAACCCTAATTGAGAAACCCAAGTAATTCTGCATAAACCCTAAAATTTTCAGAACAATCAGAATCAGGATCATGGCCCTAAAACTCAGGGGGTAAACCCTAGCTAACGATTATCTTCATAAGTTGCTATAGCATAAGAATTTCGTCGAATTGTGACTCACTAAGGCTATGTTGGACACGAACCTACCCTACCCTAGTTTGACACTCCAGGCGACACGCGGCAAGTGTCGTGGATTCTTCCGCGACACGCGGGAGGCGTCAATTTCGGGTATAAATAGAGGGGCCTGGGACTTGAATTCTGGTGCTAGTTCGACGTAAAAATTCTAAAAATAAGCTGAGTTATAGTCCGAATACTTCACAACACACACAAATCACGAAACACTGCCGCAGTAACAGGGTAATAACTCGATCGCTATTACGATTCAACGTCCGATCGGTTGAAACTATCCAATGGATGTTTAAGTGCTAGCCGACTCGGGTTATACTTTGTCATTCGTCGTGACTCTGACAGGATGTTTGAGTGTCGCCCGAACTCGGGCCATACTCTGTCCTTCGTTGCGAATCCCTGGATGTTTAAGTATCACACTTTGTCATTCGTTGTGAGGGTTTAAATCTCGTGAGTTATCGTAAATGTTGTATTAGTTATTTACCTAGTTTCGTGTCCATTATTGTTTAAATTAGGTTATCAGGCTTATCAGTAGACTAAACTTCACCCCATACACTTACAATCAAAGTAGATGCTAATTCTCAGAAGAAGTAAATCAGGAAGCTTGTTAAAACAATACTGCATGCTTATAATGTGAGTCATTCTCTTTTTATCAACTGTTTTACAAAACTCCAAGTTATTTTCAAAGTTATAATTACAGGGATTAAGTCTTTGTAATCACCAAATTACAACCGGTATGTGGGGTTTTGTATACATTACTTGATAATCTTCACCATTGGGGCAGCCAAGGGGTGATATGACCAAAGTCACAGACACCATTGGAC
This sequence comes from Helianthus annuus, assembly GCF_002127325.2. Classification (NCBI taxonomy): domain Eukaryota; kingdom Viridiplantae; phylum Streptophyta; class Magnoliopsida; order Asterales; family Asteraceae; genus Helianthus; species Helianthus annuus. The sequence continues at coordinate 104,449,480 of NC_035446.2, forward strand.
AACAGGAGGGCCAATGGGTCGAGTGACAAATACTGTGGATAGTTGGTTGATATAGAAACATTGTAATCTCCCTTAATACTGTAGATTATAACAACGTGTCATTTTATTTAAAATGAATGATTCACTCAGTATTTCCTGCTGACAAAACCTTTCTAAAATGCATTTCAGGTAATTACAATAGATCGGAATAAGAGTTGGATACGACACCGAAAGGCTTAAAGTAGTGGCTTATTTTATCAATTAAACGAAATCAAGAAATGTTGTTCATGCTAAAGCTACCTTTGTAAAACATGGGTTTTATCCCATCTATTTAATAAATAAAATCCGGTGTTTCTAAACTCTGATATTTTTCCTAACTCACGATCCTGATGAAATTTCCGCTGCAATGTTTTTAAATTAACCACCGGTACCACTTGGCTGCTCGCGGCGCCCGATTCCGTCCAGGGTGGGGTCGGAGGTCGTGACAGTTTTATCAGAACCAGTATGCGTTTTTATGTTTTTATCGATGTAAAACACAAATTTTTGTGTTAAATCTTATAACTTTTGTATTGAACCATTGTAAATTAGCTTTTTTGTATCGTAAGCTATACCTATTTACGATACCACCGAGTGCCAATAACGCACTTGTATGTTTGTAACTTCTATTTATACTATTGTAAACATTAGTTTATGTTTTGTGCATATACACTGCTGATATGCACAAAAAGTAACATATAAATTATATCGAACAAGGCATAAAATAAACCATTTTTATGTACTAATGTTGGGAAAATTGTGTTTCTTTGTATACTTTTGATTTTCAGGACTAAATAAGCTTAAACCTACAAAAGGAACAAATTAACGACAAAAACCAACTGATGTGCGTGAAGTGTGTTATAATTTGGATGTATATTTTAAGCCCTTTTTACACTTTTAGCCAAGTTTTAAATTTATAAAACACGATATTTACTAACACTAAACACACATATGGGCAAGTGCACCCATCGTGGACGTAGTATAGTGTTGGTAAGATACCGAGGTCGTCCAAGGACACAAGTGTCACACCCCAACCGATGGCGGAATCATCGGGGCGCGGCACTGAGCGAAACAGATTGTCCAGAAGTTTCCACAACAACTATTATATAAATTCAGTTTAAATGATACGTCCCATACCGTACCCCAAATAAATAACAAGTTATCATAGGAAACAACTAGGCAAATAATTCCGTTCCGACAACTCAGATTCAATTATTATTACAGACAATTGTTTATTATTTCTAGACTCCCTAGCCTCGATTTCATCACCACGCGCCTAAGCATCCTAGCAACTTAAGCACCTGTCACATACGTTAAAATAAAGTCAATACATATAATGTAAAGGTGAGCATACAAGTTTGATAATAGCATATAGAGTTCGAATAGTTTACGCATAACCAGGCACGTACACAGAGGAAAACGATGCATGTTAATTATCGACATGGGACCATCGATACCAACGACTGCGGGTTGACCGTCCGAGACGGTTCGCAATACATGGTTACCACCGTAATCCATGCAAGTAATTGTCCTTAACAACCCCCGTGTGAACGGGTGCTGAGTCCAAACTATAGTACTATGTTACTAAGGCAGGTAGATAGCACTCCACGTGTAAACATAATAAACAAAATTCATTTAGTCAAGTAGCACATGCAAAATGGTTAGCGTTCAAATAGTTTGTGTTTGATTGTGATTTGATAGGTAACGTATGTAACACCCAAAAGTGCTAAAAGCAAAAAGGGATCGAGTATACTCACAGTGATTGATTATGGATTGAAGGGAGCGCTGAGAGTAGGGTTAGCCTGAATAGTTCGATAGTACAACAATGAGTAACGTGGAAATGCAAACAAAGGCGGATGGATCGAATAGGCTGGTCGATCGAACGGCAGGTTCGATCGAACGGGTTGTTCGGTCGGCTGGTATATCCGATTGGACAGTCCTGTTCGATCGGCCGGTGGGCTCGGTCGGCTGGGCCATTCGAGTGGATTGTTTCTTCCTCTAGTGTGTTTGTGTTTGAGGATTTGAACTTTTGAAGTTTTCATTGTAGTATATGAGAACACTGAAGTGTTCTTCCCTTTCAAGTCGATCGATCGAACGGTTCGTTCGATCGGCTAGCTCACTCGATGGGCTAGGAACTTCAGAATTTGTCCTCAATTGAATGTCGCTCGATCGAACAGTCTGTTCGATCGGCTGGCATTCCCTACTACGGACGAGTTGTGAAAACGATTAAGTGTTGAAGAGTAGTATCTCATGATCCGAAGAGTAATGTTCACCAAACGCAGTTCGATCGAACATCCCTTCCTCGATACTATGCTTCATGAAATTTTAAAGTGTGGGACCATGTGCTAGCCGATCGGCTAGCCCGGTCGATCGGCTGGTATGTCCGATCGGCTGGGCTGTTCGAACAGCCTAGCCGTTCGGCCAGCATCTCTGACCTGGTCGGCCTTTCGTCTAACACTTGGCTGTTTGGTTACTTGTCATTATATCGAGGTAGTTTGATAACGAGTTGAACTATGATACCTTCGTTCTTACTCACCTCTCCGGCTCGGGCAGGGATCACCCAAATCCGTCTGTTGAGCGGTTCGGAACGTCGGTTTGGAGTTTAACCCATTGTCGGTGAACCTCGTAGATAGAACCCGAATCTTGAACCATCCAACCATTGGAATGATCAGTGGGTTGGCTCAGGCTCCGTTTCTACCGGTTTGAAGGCATTAAGTGTAAAAGAGTTGAAAGAAAGTTGGGATTCCTTCTTTCAATCCTTCACAACTTGTGGATGTTTAGATCTTTGATAGATCTTAACTTGTTTATGTGGAAATCGGTTAGATCTAAGCTATTCATGGTTGAATGAGGCCAAAGTTTGATGTTCTTCAAGAACACCATGATGACATCACCCAAGAACACTTAGATCTTGGTGATTTCATGGTTAGAAATCGAGTTTTGAAAGATAGAAAGATGTAGAATCATGCAATGATCAAAAACGTATAATAATTAGAGTGAGAACTTACCGGAGTTGAGAGAAATCTGAGAAAAGGTGAAGAATAGGAGCTGGCCGGTCAGAACTTTCCAAAAGTGGAAATGAAGACAAGGACAACCCTATTTATAGGCTTCCAAAAGGGGAAAGTGGCAGCCGATCGGCCAGGAGCTCCGATCGGATGGGCTGCTCGATCGGCTGGCAAGATGCTAGCCGATCGGCTGGCCTGTTCGATCAGGATGCCTCCTGTTCGATCCGCGACACACTTTGAGTATTTTGCGACGATTTTCGACGTTTCGATTTCGATGGACGATGATACGAATGCGATAGGGTTCCTAGTCGAATTACTTTCAGTCCCAACTACTATATCTAACATACAATCTTCTATAAGTCACGTTGTGATGTCGGTTTCGATTGAGCTCGACTGCTTTTCGAGTTTCGATTTGATTTTCGATTGATTCGCTTGAATTCCACACCAAACATATAAATAAACACGCACAAGTAACACGTAAGGCACACACACACGTAATACATTACCAGAGTTCACATTATTCGAGTCTCGAGTTTGATTGATGAATCGATTAGCTTGATTATTGATTGATTAACTTTATCGCATTGTTACTTCCTACTATTCACAGTCGTAATTCGGTCGCATTGATTAAATATTCAATCATTTTATTTATACAACACTTACTCCACATAATAAAAAGAAATAAAAAGAACATTAACAGTCAAGGAAGTCAAGTTAACTTGGACTTTGACTTTGACTTTGAGATTCGAAAACACGGGGTGTTACAGCCTCCCCTTGTTTAGGGAATTTCGTCTCGAAATTAGGTCGAAGACTACACAACGCCGTGATTTACCAATTTGATGCTTCAGATCTATTTATTTAAACAACTGCGGGTACTTGGCCTTCATGTCGCTTTCGAGTTCCCAAGTGAACTCCGCGCCTCGTTTGCCTTCCCATCGAACCTTCACGATCGGGATGCGAGAGCGCCTGAGCTGCTTGGTTTGGCGATCCATGATTTCGACAGGCTTTTCCACGAAGTGTAACATTTCGTTGACCCGAAGATCGTCGAGCGGTACGATTAGATCATGATCAGCAAGGCATTTCAGGAGGTTAGAGACGTGGAAAGTCGGGTGGACGTTACTGAGTTCCTCCGGTAGTTCGAGTCTGTAGGCGACTTTTCCGATTCTTTCCAGAATCCTAAAAGGTCCAACATATCGAGGCGCTAGTTTCCCTTTCTTGCCGAATCGGACTACACCCTTCCAAGGTGATACCTTTAGGAGTACGTAGTCACCAACTTCAAATTCAAGGGGCTTGCGTCTTTTATCGGCGTAACTTTTCTGTCTGTCCCGAGCTTTCACCAAGTTGTCTCTGATCTGGTGGATTTTGTCAGTCGTTTCTTGTAGAATCTCGGGACCGGTTAGTTGCGAGTGACCGATCTCGTGCCACACAATAGGCGATCGACATCTCCTACCGCACAAAGCCTCGAAAGGTGCCATTTGAATGCTGGCATGATAGCTATTATTGTACGAGAATTCAACCAATGGCAGGTGTTTGTTCCAACTACCGCCAAAATCTATGACACACGCTCGGAGCATGTCTTCAAGAGTACGGATCGTCCTTTCAGTCTGTCAGTCGGTTTGAGGATGGAATGCAGTACTCAGATTAAGCGACGTACCAAGGGCCGCTTGAAACGTTTCCCACAATCGTGAAGTAAACCGAGCGTCACGATCTGAAATGATGTCACGAGGCGTACCATGATTACGAATGATCTCGTCGGTGTAGATTTGGGCTAGTCGCTCCACCTTGTAGTCTTCTCGTATAAGCAAAAAGTGGGCTGATTTCGTTAGACGATCAACTATAAACCAAATACTGTCGTGACCTGATGGCGTGGACGGGAGTTTTGTTATGAAATCCATAGCTATACTCTCCCACTTCCATATAGGTATCGGCGGTTGTTCGAGTAAGCCAGAAGGTCTTTGATGTTCAGCCTTGACTCTTGCACAAGTTAAGCAGCTTCCAACATAGAGGGCGATATCTCGTTTCATACCCAGCCACCAGTACTTATAGCGAAGGTCCTGGTACATCTTGTCAGCGCCGGGATGAATAGAATACCGGGACTTGTGGGCTTCGTTCATGATGATCTTTCGCAGATCGGTCCGCTTAGGGATCCAAATTCGGTCCAGATAATAGAATATCCCATCGGATTTGCTTACTAACTGAGCTCCATCGTGATAGATCCTCTCTTTCTTCAATGTACGCTCGTTGAAGCAAGCATGTTGAGCTTCGCGGATAAGGGTTTCGAGGTTGTGCTGGGCTTGGATGTTTCGGGTACTGAGCACGTAACTCCTTCTGCTGAGCGCGTCAGCAACCACATTCGCCTTGCCTGGGTGATAACGTATCTCACAGTCGTAATCGTTGAGAAGTTCTACCCATCGGCGTTGACGCATATTAAGCTCTCTCTTATTGAAGATGTGTTGTAAACTCCTGTGATCAGTGTAGATTGTACACTTAGTGCCATACAGGTAGTGTCGCCAAATCTTCAATGCAAAGACAACCGCGCCTAGCTCGAGGTCATGGGTTGTATAGTTCTTCTCGTGGATCTTGAGCTGACGAGATGCGTAGGCTATAACCTTGTCTCGCTGCATGAGGACACAGCCGAGACCAAGGTTAGAAGCATCACAGTAGACAATGAAGTTGTCGCTTCCGTCGGGCAGCGTAAGAATCAGAGCATTACACAGCATATGCTTGAGGGTTTGAAAGCCAGTCTCTTGTGCGTTTCCCCACACAAAAGGCTTATCCTTATGCGTAAGAGCGGTAAGTGGCACAACGATCTTGGAGAATCCTTCAATGAACCGTCGATAATAGCCCGCTAATCCGAGAAAAGAATGAACTTCTGACGGGTTCTTAGGTGTAATCCAACTTTTGACAGCTTCAATCTTCGCAGGATCGACATGGATACCCCGACTATTCACTATGTGACCCAGAAATTGAACCTCCTCCAACCAGAATTCGCACTTGGAGAACTTGGCATAGAGTTGGTTCCCCTGGAGTAACTCGAGAACCAAACGTAGATGTTGCACGTGTTCGGCTTTCGATTTGGAATAAATCAAGACATCGTCGATGAACACGATGATGAAACGGTCAAGATAAGGCTTACACACACGATTCATCAGGTCCATAAAAACCGCAGGTGCATTGGTTAGACCAAAGGGCATAACTACAAATTCGTAATGGCCATAACGGGTTCGGAAAGCGGTTTTAGGAATGTCTTCCTCTTGAATCCATAGCTGATGATATCTTGAACGTAGATCGATCTTAGAGAAGCATGCTGCACCTTGTAGCTGATCAAACAAATCGTCAATTCGGGGTAAGGGGTATCGGTTCTTGATGGTTAGCTTATTCAATTCCCGATAGTCGATGCACATCCGGAACGATCCATCCTTCTTTTTGACAAAAAGGACCGGCGCGCCCCAAGGAGAGGTGCTTGGGCGAATAAAGCCTTTTTCGAGTAATTCCTGGAGCTGATTCGAGAGTTCCCTCATTTCGGATGGTGCGAGTCGGTAAGGGGCTTTGGCAACGGGGTTAGCTCCAGGAATGAGGTCGATACGAAAGTCGATATCACGACTCGGTGGCAGTCCGGGAAGATCGTCAGGGAACACCTGAGGAAATTCACGAACCACTGGAACGTCCTTGACTTCAACTTTCTTTTTCTTTCCCTTCTCCGCTACTACAATGTTGGCCAGGAAGGCTCGGTATTCCTTGCGGAGATACTTGCTGGCTTGAATACATGACATGAGTTTGAGGCCTTTTGACGCTGTTTCACCGTATACACATAGAAGATCACCATTCGCGAGCGAGAATCGAATCATCTTTTCAAAGCACACAACTTCAGCATGGTTTTCACGAAGAAAATCCATGCCTATTATGACATCAAAACTTCCGAGTTGCATCGGAATAAGGTTGATTGGGAAGATGTGATTGTTGAGTTCGAGAGTACAATCACGGAGTACTGAATTAACGGCACTAGTTCTTCCTGTAGCGACTTCGACTTCGAATGACGAGGATAGATAGCAGCGATTACGACTATGGAGCTTCTCGAATTCAAATGACACAAAGCAGTTATCGGCTCCAGTATCAAACAAACATGATGCATAAATACCATTCACAAGGAACGTACCATTAACCACATTGTTATCCGCCTGAGCCTGGCGGGCATTGATGTTGAAGGTTCGGGCATGGGCTGCTTGCTGCTGTTGCTGAGGCTGCTGTTGTGGTTGTTGCTGCTAGGGCTCTTGCTTAACCACCCTGTTCAGGCACCTGTTTGCAAAGTGGTTAGGGTCACCACATGCAAAGCATACTCGAGCATTGGCTGCTGGTGCTTGAGCTGCTTGTTGACCTTGAGGGGCAGGGAGTAGAGCTTGGTTGAAAGTAGCTTGAACTGGGGCTTGACGGGGACCATAGCGACAGTTCGCAGTGAAATGACTGTACAGGTTGCAGTGAGCGCAAAAACGACAAGCTAGACCCACTGGGTGATGATACGAACATGTCGGGCAGAGTGGGTGAGGGCCTGTGTATGCAAGCTTTGCTGGCGGTGCATTGATCACTGGGGCTGAGCGGTGCTGTTGAAGAGGGGCAGCAGTAGTTGTCACGGCACAGTTCTTGTTGCTGGAGCTGTTGTTGTTGTGCTTCTTCTTTCTTCTTGACGACTTGGAGGATTGGGCAGATGAGTCGGTGGGTGCTGCAGTGGCTTGGTGCAGATACTTTGTTTGCTTATCCCAGAAACCAGACTTTACCCGCTTGTCATTAATCTCAGCGGCGAGTAGTAGGTTTCTTCGATCGTTGCTGGCTTGGCGGCGTGAACAAAGTCGGCTACATAGTCGGGTAGAGCTCGAATGTACTTCTTGATGGCTTGATCTGAGGTCTTGACTTGATCAGGACAGATGATGCTAAGCTGCTTGAAGCGGGCAGTGAGAGCAGCGTTGTCTCCATCCTTCTGCTTGATTCCCCAGAACTCGTCCTTCAGCTTTTGGCGTTCATAAGGAGGGCAGAATTCGTCGATCATAATTGCCTTCAACTCCTCCCATGTTAGCTCGTAAGCTGCATCATTTCCGCGCTTCTTTGGTTCGGCCGTCCACCAGTCTAGAGCACGGGACTGGAAGACACCTGTAGCATTGAGAGTGCGGAGATGTTTAGGACATCCGCTCTGGCGCAGAGTGACTTCGACCGAGTCGAACCAGTGAAACATGGCTGTAGGGCCATCTTCGCCAGTGAACTCTTTTGGTCCGCATGCTTTGAACTGCTTGAAGCTAAAAGCAGCCTTGCTTGAATCCTTAGGGTTTTCAGCTCGGGATTCTTCAGACGTTTTGCTGGCATTTTCATACACCTCACTCACGGCTTTCGCCACTTGCTTGGAGATGATAGCAGCGAGGCGTCGGTCTCTCTTTTCTTGGTGGGTAAGTGGGGTTCGTTGTCCGGATGACGACATGGTCTGCAACAGACATCGTCGTAGATCTCAGACACAACAGAATCGAATCTCACCTCACACGTCTACTATTATCTAAAGCTTAGAATCACGTCGAAACACATATCACGTAAACACATATGCACAAAACCACAGATGCACGTAAGCACAGAAGCACATAAGCACAGAGTCATATAAACATGAAAGCACGTAACCATTTAATCACAGAAGCAAGTAATGTCACGTAATTTCCCTATAAGCACATATGGCATTCTGACTGCCTCAAGATCCTATCATTCAAAGCTCGCGTGTCGTTCGTATAGTATATCGAATAGCATCGGATTAGCCTAACTTAGTCGTATAGCACAATATCATCTGGATTGCAGCAACTGGAGATCGATTAGGGATAGAATAACAGTGCGAGTCGTGCGTGCCGATTGAAATGATAGCGAAATCGAATAACATCCCAAAACATAAGCACAAAACAGAGAAAGCACACATAAACACATAAAAATCAACGAGTCATCAGAGTACGCGGTTGCGGTTCTCAGAATCGAAACACATAAAATCGAGAGATAGATTGTCTGCGGCTACTAGACATCGACTACCCAAGGCAACTCGACTATTCGCAGTAGACTTGTCATCACTTTTGACTCTAGAGGTCGTGTTTCTGCCTCGATTCTTGGGCATTCCACACGCGCTTTCTAGGTCATACTTGTGAGTTCAGGTCGTTGGAGTCCATCGAGGCCTTGGTGAGATAAATAAAGTCCAGAACAAACTGCCAAGGTCAGGGTTTCACCCCTTGGCTTAGGAATTTCTTCCTTGTTTTTAATAAAATAACAGAGATTATTCATCAAAATATGGATTTCACTCCTGATTTGGTATAATCTCCCTTGTTTGTTGGTGTAAATAATGAGATAAGCATGAATAAACGAATAAAATCATCATAAGTCAGGCAGTTTGGTCAGGAGTTTGCGGCTTTCACACCTATTCCTAACTAAATCTCCCGACTTTATTTGAAAACTCGAGTGCAGTGATGGTGAAGGATTGCAGAATAAGCACATAAACTTGGTCAGATGGCTCCTAACTATAGTCTAGGTCTCTAAGACAGCGACCCGGACTAGGTCATGTCTAACCTAATTCCCTATAGTTGTAACGCCCGGCTCTTTTGTACTTTCCATTTATAGAAAGTTTTGTTCGTATTTCTATTTTTGGAAACTTTGTATTCTTGTAATCGTTCCCTTCTTTGTAATCATTGTCAAACCGAGACTTGGATCATTAATGAAGCTTGTATTTTGTTACATTTATGTTATACACATTCTATGTATGCTCGTATGTTCGACTTCGTGAATCAATCGATGATTAATCGTTATACTTGGAAACTATGTGCGAAACTTGTAATTAATCTAAACTTATGCATTGAACGTATTTTGAACGAGAACGACACTTGATTTGATACTTATACGCTTGATGATACTTGATTTATACTCCTCATACCTAATCACATCTTAAACTATGCCTTTATGGCAAAACTGGCCCTTAAAATACCTTAAACGCATCAAACACACAACTTCAGGGGCCAAATTGTAAAAAAATGAAACTTGTATCCGGAACCACAAAGGGCTCGCGGCCCGCGTGGACTTAGCCTGATACCTCTGGCGGGCCGCATGGACCTCATGTCTGCAGAATAGTTGGACAGTCGCGACCAGCTTCGTTTTTGGGCGGGATTCTTTGGTTTAAACCGAGTTTTAGCACTAGTTAACCCCCCAAATCAACCCTAATCATTCTCCTATAAGTACCCAAGGTCCTCCAAGCACTTGGACACTTTCATCACTCTCAATTCTCTCCAAACACTCTCAAGTTCTAGCAAGAATCTGCATTTTCGGACAGATTCACACTCTTGCACTAAACTTGGTATAACTTGCTCATTTCTTAACGAAATTACTTGATTCTTCTTCCTACTTACTTGGTTAATCATGGAGTTTGATTCCTTGACTTCTCCTTGGAGAAATCAGACCTGGAATTGCTCTGAAATTGACCAAAAACTTTATGTTTTGTTACATACTTGTTTAAACTTCATCCAACTTGTGTTTAACACATCTCACACCAATGTCCTAATGCTTACAATCCCTCTTATGGTTGGTTAAGCTTAAAAGCATGGTTGATACACTTAAATCAGAGGATTAAACCTCATAAACTTTCTGTTTTGTTAGGGTATTTAACCCACAAGTCATGTCAAGCTTAGACTTTGATGAATGAGTGATTGTGGAACAACTTGGGTTGTTCCAACATAAAATCCTCACATGATTTGATGATTTCTTTTAGTTTAGATTATTTACATACTTGTATTAGTCCTAGTTCTTGACCCTCCTTGGTTGTCTTTACATCAAGTGAAGTGGTGAACATTCAAGGGGTCCCTAAATGGAAGCATGTCCTTCCTACCCCATACATGACATTCATGAATAACTCGAGGTGCCTAAACGAAGATCTTAATCTTCTACCTCCTACTTGAATTATTGAACTTAATAATATGTAATACTTAACTTAAATATGTATGTACACACATTCGAACCTTTAATATTAAACTTGTGTTTATATGTTAAGGTAGTAGAATGACATCTAAGACTTAACACTCCAAGTATGATTCTAATGGGCTTACTACCCATGAAATACAATATAACTGTAACACCTCGAAAAATTTCGTCCAATAATGTCTTGACACGTGTCATAAGGTTCCGTTATGTGAAAACATACTTTAGAGGGACTAAAAGTGACAAACAGTGAAAACTATGGAACGTAAGGGTCCAAAGTGTCAACAATGGATAAATAGGCTCTATGATAACCCCACATAATGTTTATAACCTTTAACGGATGGTTCATGGATCATACGACGCGGAAATTGCACGAAAGTGAAGTATTGTAAACTATAGGGGCCAAAAGTGTCAACATGTTTAATTTATACCTCTGAGTGAACTTTTGGCAGACCCGAAGCTTTGTATAGCTAAAATATACTCACTAGAATATGTGGTAAAAATTTCATGAAGTTTCGTCAACGTATGAGAAAGTTATGGCCAAAACCGTACTTAAGGGACTAAAAGCGTCAACGTCGAATTCAGGGCTTTTCGGTTGAGCGCAAAGTTATCCGAGGGCATTACCATGTTGGTAAAAGTCCTAAGGTTCTTAAAAACCAAGTTTGGGGGTTTACGGGTCGAGAAAAGTAGCCGAAACATAGCGTACAAGTTCAGGGGTCAAAGCTGCCAATGTATGAAAGTTATAGGCTGATCAGAAGGGTCAGGCGACCCGCCTGGACATGCCCAGGCGGGCCGCGTGGGACTGCCAGCGACCAGATTTCGGTTTTGGGTCTATTTGGGTCCGAATTTGGGTGGTAAACAGCTCAATTGCACCTCCTTTTGCACCAATAGCATGCCATGCATGCCTACAACTACAGGAGCCTCGAAAATTCTGATTTAAATCAGATTATTGATCAATTCTTGATCATATTTCATAGTAACCAAAGTGCTCAAGAACACATTCTCTCAAGAACTCTCAAGGCAAGCTTTCTGGAGGAATTCTGATCAACAAGGCCGACTCCTAGTGATCATTTAACATCTATAGGACTCTTGTAAGCCTTCAATTCGTTCTTTGATCCATTCTTGTTGTGTTAATTGCTAAAAGTCAAACTGGGTGTTCATAACCTTTGACTTTCTGATTAAACGGATTTCTTTCAGTAATTTCTCGAATTGAAACTTGTTATAGATTAGTATTTATGTGGGAAACAAACCCTCTAAAGGGTACTAACTGATTCCCACTACATGCATGCTTAATGTCGAGTCAAACCTATTTCTAAAAAGTCAACAGAAGTGATTTTTGTGAAAAATGACATGATTAATGATATAGATGACATGCAACCTGATTGATCATTGAAAATAACTTGTAACATATATATAAATGTGTTTTAATCATCATCAACTCGACACTCTATAGTATAGCCACGAATCGGAACCGAAAGTCTTGTAAAACGATTATTTCGTAGACTATCGATTCGGATTCATACATGCATGTACAAGATCTGTATTGGAAAGTATTTTTGACTACTTTTATTTTAGTTAAACTTTCTGGAATTTTCGTTGATTGAGTCTATGTTTAGCCTATTCGAATGCTTGTTTCCGGTTTATGCATAAAGTTGACTATTTTGCCCTTTTTGATTTAAAACGGGATTTTTGGAAAAGTGAAAGGATAGAAATCTTTATTTTTATTATATAAACTTGCTCCGAAAGTTTCGGATCAGTTAGTGGTCCAGTTTGTGAGTTATGGCCATTAACGTAAAACTATATTATAAATTTACATAAACGGTCCTTTTCGCGTAGAACCCGTTTCTGGCCACGTTTTGGTACAAAACTTTTTACCAACTGATTATATATAATATTCTGGGAATTTTGATGATTTTTAATTAATTTTTGGCTGAACGGATCCTCGATCACCTAGCCATTTCGGCTTATGTCGGTTTTGACCGTTTTCGCCATAAAATGAGTTTTACATATCCTTTTGACCCGAAACCTTTTTCTACTGATTTTATATGATGAATAAATTATTTTAAGACTTCTGGAAATATAAAAATCTCAGATTTACTGTGAAAACCCGAAAACGCCCTTAAATCGTATTTTAGCGTTTTAAGCGCATAGTAAGCGTTGTACTTGTTTTAAACCTATAAAACTTATACCTACTGATGTGTTTAGCATATTTTCATATAATAACAGTAAGTATGATATTTTAAACTCAGGTTTCCAGTTTTGGCATTTTTAGCCCTTGTGAAATTACTAAATTGCCCCTACGGTGCATAGTTTGGTTTTAAATGATATATTTGATATATGGGTCATACCCTACTGATATAATATGTTATATTAAGTATATTTACTGTATGAACCAGACCCGAAACTCAGATTTCTAACTTTACCCTTTTATTGTCTTTAAATGACCAAAATGCCCTTCTAAGGCATAAATTGAGTTTAAAATTATCCCGGGCAATATAGGACATAACTTACTGATATAATATCATATTTTAAGCATATTACATCAGGGAACTTGCATTTGAATCATTGGCCTACCCGTATCGCCGTTATCGCGTTCAGTTCGGTTTACGTAACTAGTTTGCGTAAATTGACCGAAACGGGTCAAACGATATCATTTTTATTTCAAAATCCAGAATGTATTTAGCATACCCATATTATACAAGTATTCAAACTTGTCGGGTCTAAATCACATTCTATCCGGTCTTTCGCTTAATCGTGCGTAAACCGTATCATTCCTAAAACTAACCGGTCAAAGCTTAGGCTTAAATAAAAGGCCGTTAGGAATCTAATAGGTTAATTATAAACCTTTGTTCCAGATTAGGAAGCCCGGTAAAAGCTACCACCACTTATCGTTTGTGACTTATACTTGCTCAGGTAAATACATTTTGACTTATTTTCCCTATACGGGCTTGGGGTACGGTATTTAAAATACCGCTTGATCGGGCGCACAAGTCCTGCTCCCTATGGGTGTTCAGTCTTGAATAGCTTGTGTGATTCGTTTAAACAGTTTTGTCTTACTTAAAGGCTTTGGGGGGTTGTTGACCATGTCCCGGATATCCTTGGCATTATCTTACGAGATGGCCACGACCAGAGCACGGGGTGTAGGCGTACACCCGTCGTGTATAACTCTTTGATGTGGTGTGTCAATTAAATCTCTAGCCCGGACAGTAGATCCCGGGCCACCAGAGATATAAGTGCATGTAATTCGTTCACAAGTTCATATTAAATGATTATCCCAAGTTAATAAAATATTTATGCCTTGTGCATTTAAATAAATTTTAAATCATTTTCAAAATGAGTCAGTCGATTTGTATTTACCAGTGTAAACTGACGTATTTTTCCCAAAAGATTAAGTGCAGGTACTATACGGAAATAGGCTGGCTGTTTCCTAGAGAGCGTCCACAATAGTCTCGCAAACTCGGACGACATTTATCTGTTGAACTATTATTTTATCTTATTTTATTGATCCGCCTGTGGATCCATTTCAACTACTGTGATATTTATTATTACGCTTTATTCAAAAGTTGAAATGTTTCTATTCTGCTTCCGCTGTGCATTATTATATTGTGTTGATTGTCTATGACGATGCCAACTACGTCACTGTACCCCACACCGGGCCCACCGGTGACACGTGGAAATTGGGGGTGTGACAGGTTGGTATCAGAGCCAACGCTGAGTGAATTAAACACTATCCTAATGTGTTTAATCTCAGTTACACAATTGCACATTCCTCGATTTTCGAGTCTAGACAAAGAACTTAGGAAATGTTCAACTTTTCGTTTAATTTATTTTTATTTATTAATGCATTGTCTTATATATTTGGTTGCGCAACTTGTTTGATTTTTGACAGGATCAGGATGCCGCCAAGGATGAGAGGTCGTGGAGGATTTCCTACATCGCACGATCATGAGGCTGGTCCCTCGCATAGGCGGGCCCCATCTGCTACACACCACACAGCCGCTAACGACCTTTGGAGGTCTATTGCCGAGCCTGCTAGGCATTCGGTTTCCGCGAGCACTTCTCCGTCATTACCCCACTCGTTTGGGCCCCATTCGGAGAACGGGCCCCATGATTCGCTTGGATCATACATACCGTTGCACCAGTCACCACACCAGCACCCAGCGCCAGTCTACCAGGGTTTGTATAACCCTAATGCTTATGTGGAGGAGCCAGTGGGCCATAACCCACTTGGACAGGAGGACCACTTTTCTGGTGGTCACGAGATGGACGTAGACGAGGAGACGGACCCTTCGCTCCCACCATCAGGCACACCAAACCACCCGATTGAGATATCGGATGGGTCGCCATACACAGGATCACCATTTAATGGTGTGGACAGCTTCCAGGAGAGGTTCAAGCAGCATGATTGGTACTTCACCCCTAGCCACAACTCTCCTATGCTTCAATCACTCCATGGTACTCCGATGCTTCAATCGCTCCATGGTTCGCCGGTGCACTCACAGCACCACTCGCAGCAGCAGCAGCTCCAGCAGCAGCCGCCTCTACCGCAGGACCTATCTGAGGCCCTGTGGCGTGACGTGATCACTCCGTCACCACCGCCGCCGCCAGTTTTACCTCCTCCGCCTCAGAGGCCTAGGAGGAATGCGCGCATGTCTACGCGCGGAGGGATTCGCATAGGCACCCCTCCACGTGTTAGTAGCAGCCGCTACACATCTCTACCCGGGGAATCTGAGACAGGGGAGTCTCAGCATCCCGTATCGGAGGTTACTTCTGTTCCGATCCCGCCTCTGCCGCCGCAGAATTTTGGAGAGCCGATTCCGGCTTATGCTAGTGCCGCTCAGTTCAACCCGTTCGAGCAGGTGTTCCCTCAGGGTTATGATTACACGGGAGACCCTTATTGGCAAGCTGTGAACTACAGCTCACTCCCACATAGTGGTCCACTTGGAGACCCTTGGGCTGCTGGCCCATCTACTTTTGGTTACCCACCGGGTTACCAACAGCCACCGCAGCCGCAGCCTTACCAGCCGCCGCAGCCACAGCACTACCAGCCACCACCACCGGCGCCTATGATGTCGCCGCCGCAGGTTCAGGAGATCCTGCAGGGGATTGATAGCATGCGACGCGAGTTTCAGCACAATATGCGAGAGGATCGCCGACGCACCAGTGGCATGTTTAAGAAGGTATTTGATTTGCTCAAAGGTAAGAGCAAGAAGGATCGTTGAATCCTTCGATTATCATTTCATGTACTCATGTCCCTGCGTGGACATTTACTCCAGTACTCTACCCCTGCGTGGGTATATCTATCTTTCTCTACCCCTGTGTGGGTATGTTATCCTGTTAACCCCTGCGTGGGTTTGTTTTGTTTTATTTTATTATTGTTGTACTTGTTTAGCCCCTGCGCGGGCATGTGATTCATGCTAGTTATGTTATTTCAAAGTCCCGTTTAGGGCAATTATGTACTGGTATTTTATTGGAAAATTTAAAATGGTTAATTTGAATTTATCATTTTATTTATATGCATGAATAATATTAAAATAATGGAAAATATCAATTTTATTTGATTTGCCATTTTATAAGAATCTTAGTAAGGTACAACCTAGCCTGAATGCCTTATTAACAGGCCTGGCCCTGATGGTAAAACCTGGTTGAAAGGATTCAACTCCCCGTTAACATCTGAGAACATGTTAACATTCTGGCTAAGCGTGATCTGTAGAATCACACAAGCCACCCTTTTTAATAATTATCTACAGATTTTATCTGTATACAAGTCTATTAATGACTTGATACCTACGGGTTATGACTATGTCATATAGTGGCAGTTGTGGTCTATGACTCCCTGCCTAGTGAAGAATTATCTACAGATTATATCTGTACACAAGTCTGTTAATGGCTTGATACCTACGGGTTATAACTATGTTATATAATGACAGTTGTGGTTTATGACTCTCTGTCTAGTGAAGGATTATTTGTTTAATTATACAATTTATAGTCCTATAAAAATCTAAATTTATAATTTAGTGATTGTCCTTGTGACTAGGCCTATAGTGCCGATATATATATTTTCATTCCTTGATTGCTAATAAGAGCCTGAATGAATTTATTAAATTAACTGCTAAGGTTTTTGATACCATGGTTAATAAATCGTCTAGGACGATAATACTGTTAGGTTCTAAATAAGACCTTGTCCTTTATTGTAGCTTAAAGCTACGATGGCCAAATCGGAAGAAACCAACAGTCATTCTGGGGAACGCTCAGATAATGCAAAGATTCACGTTACCGGTGCAGAATTGCAAGCACTGATTGATAATGCTGTCGCCAAGGCTATGGATAGGCAGTTCAAAGAATCTAGTGGTACTCAGAGTAGAACCCGTTCAGTGACGCATGTCAAAGCTAAGACTCATTCTGGGGCTCATAGTAAGCCGCCGTCTAAAAAGAGTGAGCCGAAGAAAGCTGAGGATGATAATCATTCCTCTAACCACAGCAGCGTCCCAAAGCAGGAGATTGAGCTGAAACGTGACACGTACAGCAGGTCCTGTACGTACAAATACTTTGTATCTTGCAAGCCCAGAGATTTCACTGGGGAAAAAGGAGCCGTCGACTGCATGACGTGGATTGACGAGATGGACACTGTAGTTGATATCAGCG